>NW_023414028.1:0-6833 GCF_903995425.1 Onychomys torridus | reverse complement strand
ATCTTTAGGGATCCTCAGGATGCCTGTTCTGTCCCTCTTCAACTGCTGAAAAACATAGTTAACATGACAAACACAGAAGACAGCTTCTCCAGCAGATGTACACTTCTGTTAATTAAAAGTTGTTAGAAAATCCTTCTGCATAAACCAGAGATGTTGACTCACTGTACTTATCCCAGCACTGGAGAGACTGACCAGGAGGACTGAAATGTAAGCAATGGCATGTCAGGCGCTAGAGTGAGATCCAGTCCAACTTGTAATAAGGAGACATAGTCTCACAACTCCTTATGTGCACTCTAAAAAAAGATAATAAATAAAGAAGAGAAAAGAAATTTTTATTTTCCATATGAAGTTGAGTATTATTCTTTCCAGATCTGTGAAGAATTGTGTGTTGGAATGGAGGGGAGGGGATAGGGGAAGGTGGGTGTGGGGCGGGAGGGGGAGGACAGGGGAACCCATGGCTGATGTGTAAAATTAAAACACAAATATAATAAAAAAGGGAAAAAATTCAAGAGCAAAACTAACTAACTAACTAAATAAACAAATAAATAAATAAATAAACAAGAGAAAAAGAAAGAAAATGAATGCCAGTCATCACATAAATATTCACAATTGCTTTGGGAGATCAATGTGTTCCTGTTGGTGTATTGTATACGTCACCTGCAATCCATACTGCAGTCTATACACCTCCATACCAAAGTCCAAATCTGAATGTAATATACACTGTATGGTATTGGCTCATCTGTTGGCTACATAGTGATTACATATAGGTGTGTGTTTGTATGTGTGTGTAGCCTAAGTTTTTCTGGTCTCACCTGGCTTCCTGCTGTCCTGCAATCTCACAGATGTTCAGAACCAAATAAACACGCAGGGGCTTATTAATGAGCGTGACCATTAGCTCAGGCCCACCACTGACTAGCTCCTATGTTCAAACTCATCCCATTCCTGTTAATCTATATGTTGACACATGTTCCTTGGCTTTACCTGTGTACCCTTACATGCTGCTCCCTGGAAGGTGTCCTGGCATCTCCTGACTCAGCCTTGCTATTCAAGAATTCTCCTCTGATTATCTCTCTTATACTGGCCAGACATTTTATTTACCACCAATCACAGTAACACATTCACAGCCTACAGAAAGACATTCCCCCATTTCTCTCTCTCTCTCTCTCTCTCTCTCTCTCTCTCTCTCTCTCTCATACACACACACACACACACACACACACACACACACATGTGGCGGTACATGCACACACCTGTGTTTGTTTGTAAACTTACTTTTGATAACGTATATGGAAATTAGAAGATTTTCAGTGCATAGGGTCCAGAATACACATATGCAAAACACACCTCTGGTTCATTCTATATTACTAGTCATCAAGAACAAGCCATCATTTGCAGCCTTCCACTTTACAGAGGATCTAAAGACTTTTGTGTGTGCACAGCCAGGTGCTTTGTGAGCTCACAGAGAAGCAGACTCATGAGATAGTGTTGGGTCTCCTAAGTTGAGGCACAAATATTTGGTTTCAACAGTTCTCTAACATCCCTTCCCTGAGTCAGGATGGGCACTGATTCTGTGACAGCACCAATGTGAATAGCAAGACAGGCCAAGGGGAGAGGCATGGTGCACTTCATTACAACTGAAGTGGACATTGTTTCAAGGAGAGGGGCATATAGTCTCTCTCTCGTTATAGTGTTGTCTACAATAGAAACAGTTATGGGCTGCTCATCCACTGGCAGGATTGAGGGGAACATCTGTCTTAAACTCCTCAGCCATTGCCTCAAGATGACATTTTATCAGGCTTTTTCTTTTGGATGTTGTCAACTACAGTTGGTTGACATTTTGCTTTGATTCATCTGCTATTTATTCTCAATGGAGTCCATAAGCATGTGTATATGAGAACATTTCCTGGACTGTACAATGCAGAAAATATTGTTGCATTATCTGTTGTATGTGGCATTTTCAGGGGAATAACAATGCTTTATAATTGAACAATATGAATACAGGGCATATTAATTTATTGATATGATGTTACATATGAATTTTGGAGCCAACTTTCATTTTAACTTAAATCACTGTTTTGCTCTGTTTTATCATATGATAAAAGGAAAAAAAACAAAAATGAAAGAGGACATAGGAAAAGATAGTGTTGAAAGGGTATGAGAATAAAAATACCTTTAGAAAAAGAAGTATACATAGGTTTATATGGCTGAATGATTTCCCAGCATCAGCAAGAAAGTGTGCAAGCCTGAAAAAGTTATGAAGGTCTGAGGAGAGTTTGAAATGAAGTGAAAGGTGAGATGGCGATATGCCATCTGGGATCTTATCTTTGTAAGGTCAAAGAAAGTTCAATACATTGAATTAAAATGGGATTCTCAGAGACCAACCCCCAGCTCCTGCCGCCCTGGAACTCCCATCTGGACCAGAGGTGAGTGCCTGGGCTTATAGCCAGAAAGGCAGGTGCCCTTGTGTCCCACTGCTGGACACAGGCCATCCCGGGAAGACCTGACCAACTTGGCTCCAGTTTCTGGCCAATCCGCGGGCCCTGCAGGAAGGCTCCCCTTTTCCAAGACTGCAGGCAGACACTGCAGTCTCCACACCCTGCCCCTACACCCATCTGCTGGAGACCCCAGCCACTTCCTGAGAATCAGAGACCAGCCCAAGCTTCCATCCTGTCCTGGAACTCCCATCTGGACCAGAGACCAGAGGAACTCCCATTTGGACAAGAAGAGATCCCATCTACACAAAATAGGAGACCCCAGGGACTTCCCGAGAATCAGAGTCCAGCCCCCTAGCTCCTATCCGGCCAGCCCTCTCATCTGGACCAGTGCTCCCATCTGGCCCAGAGTTTCCATCTGGCCCAGAGAGGCTCCCTAAATCTGTCAGCTCTCTCTGGACCAAGTACACTGATAAGACCAAGAACAAACCCAAGAGGAGATGGGCAGATGTCAAGGCAGATGTACATACAACAAAATAAAGAGCAATACAGCATCACCAGAACCTAGCCCTTCTCCAACAGCTAGACCTGAACATCACAGAATGGAAGAAGAAGAAAAAAGTAACCTTATAAGTAACATCATGAAGAGGCTAGAGCCTTATATAGAAGAAATCAAAAATAAAGTAGAGGAACAGACAAACAAAAAATGGGAAGAACGCTATAAAAATCTAGAGGAAAGGACAATTAAAGCAGAAGAAAACAATAAATTCTTGAAAGAAAATCATGAAAAAGCAAGGGAGACAATTCAAGACCTGAAGAGGGAAATAGAAAAAATGAAGAAGACACTAGCAGAAGAAATGTTGGAAATAGAAAATCTGAGTGAACAAACAGGAAATTCAGAGGCAAATATAACCAACAGAATGCAAGAGATGGAAGAGAGGATCTCTGGTGTTGAAGATACGGTAGAAGAAATAGATTCATCAGTCAAAGAAAACACTAAAACCAACAAAGTCATGACCCATAATGTCCAAGAAATTTAGGACACCATGAAAAGACCAAACCTATGAATAATAGGGATAGAGGAAGGAGAAGAATAATAACTCAAAGGCTCAGAAAATATATTTAACAAGATCATAGAAGAAAACTTTCCCAACTTAAAGAAGCAAATGCCTATGAAGATACAAGAAGCCTATAGAACACCAAACAGACTAGACCCCCAAAAAAGTCCCCTTGCCACATAATAATTAAACAACTAAACGTACAGAATAAAGAAAGAATATTAAGGGCAGCAAAGGAAAAAGGCCAAGTGACTTATAAAGGCAAACCCATCAGAATAACACTCGATTTCTCGATGGAGACTTTGAAAGCCAGAAGGACTTGGACAGATATAATGCAGACACTAAGAGAACATGGATGCCAGCCTAGACTAATATACCCAGCAAAACTTTCAATCATCACAGATGGAGTGAACAAGACCTTCTAAGACAAAACCAGATTTAAACAATACTTATCCACAAACCCAGCCCTACAGAAAGGAATAGAAGTAAAATTCCAACCTAAGAAAGGCAGATACACCCATGAAAACACACGCAATAGATAAACCACAGCAGTAGACCCCAAAGAAGAGAAGTACACACACACTACCACCAAAAAATAAAAATAACAGCAGGAACGAACAATCACTGGTCATTAATACCCTTAATATCAATGGACTTAATTCACCTTTAAAAAGACACAGACTAACTGAATAGATATGAAAACAGGACCCATCTTTCTGCTGCATACAAGAAATACACCTCAAATTCAAAGAGAGACACCTCCTAAGAATAAAAGGCTGGGAAAAGACTTTCCAATCAAATGGTCTTAAGAAGCAAGCTACTGTAGCCATCCTAATATCCAGCAAAATAGATTTCAAACTAAAATCAATCAAAAGAGATGATGAAGGACATTACATATTCATCACAGGAAAGATCCACCAAGATGAAGTTTCAATTCTGAACATTTATGCCCCAAACACAAGGGCACCCACATATGTAAAAGAAATATTACTAAAGCTGAAATCACATATAAAACCCCCACACATTAGTAGTGGGAGACTTCAACACCCCACTTTCACCTCTGGACAGATCGGCCAAATTGAAACTTAACATAATGGACTTAACTGATGTTATGGCTCAAATGGACTTAATCGATATCTACAGAACATTCCACCCAAACAAAAAAGAATATACCTTCTTCTCAGCACCCCATGGAACCTTCTCTAAAATCAGCCACATACTTGGCCACAAAGCAAATCTCAACAGATTCAAAACAATTGGAATAACCTCCTGTGCTCTATCAGACCACCATAGTTTAAAGTTAGATTTCAACAACAGAAAAAAACTACAGAAATCCTACAATCTCATGGAAACTGAATAATGCTCAACTGAATCACCAATGGGTTAAGGAAGAAATAAAGAAGGAAATTAAAGACTTCCTAGAGATCAATGAAAATGAATACACCACATTCCCAAACTTACAGGATACTATGAAAGCAGTGCTAAGAGGGAAATTCATAGCACTGAATACCCACATAAAGAAGCTGGAGAAATCTCATGCTAATGACTTGACAGCACTCCTGAAAGCCCTTGAACAGGAAGAAGCAACATCTCCCAGGAGGAACAGATGCCAGAAAATTATCAAATTGAGAGCTGAAATCAATAAAATAGAAATAAAGAGAACAATACAAAGGATTAATGAAACAAAGAGTTGGTTCTTTGAGAAGATCAACAAGATAGACAAGCCCTTATCCAAACTAACCAAAAGATAGAGAGAGAGCATCCAAATTAACAAAATCAGAAATGAAAAGGGGGACATACCAACAGACAATGAGGAAATCCAGAGAATCATCAGGTAATACTTCAAAAACCTCTACTCCACAAAACTGGAAAATCTAAAAGAAATGGATAATTTTCTGGATAGGTACCACATACCTAAGTTAAATTAAGACCAGATAAACCCCTAAGGAAATAGAATCAATCATTAAAAGCCTCCCAACCAAAACAAGCCCTGGACCTGATGGTTTCACTGCAGAATTCTACCAGATCTTCAAAGAAGTCTTAATACTAATACTCTTTAAATTGTTCCACACAATAGAAGCAGATGGTATATTACAAAACTCCTTCTATGAGGCTACAATTACCCTGATTCCTAAACCAAACGAAGATGCAACAAGGAAAGAGAACTACAGACCAATCTCCCTTGTGAACATTGATGCATAAAATTCTGGCAAACAGACTCCAAGAACACATCAAAACAATTATCCACCATGATCAAGTAGGCTTCATCCCAGGGATGCAAGGATGGTTCAACATATGAAATTCCATCAGTGTAATACACCATGTTAAAAAACTCAAAGAAAAAACCACATGATCATCTCACTAGATGAAGAAAAGGCATTTGACAAAATCCAACACCCCTTCATGATAAAGGACTTGGAGTGATCAGTAATGCAGGGAACATACCTAAACATAATAAAGGCAATCTACAGCAAGCCAACAGCCAACATCAAATTAAATGGAGAGAAACTCAAAGCAATACCACTAAAATCAGGAACAAGGCATACGTATTCAATAGAGTACTTGAAGTTCTAGCCAGAGGTATAAGACAACATAAAGAGATTAAAGGGATACAAATTGGAAAGGAAGAAGTCAAGCTTTCCCTATTTGCAGATGACGTGATAGTATACATGAGTGACCCCAAAAATCAACCAAGGAACTTATACAGCTAATAAAACCCTTCAGCAACATTGCAGGATACACGATCAACTCAAAAATATCAGTGGCCCTCCTATATACAATAGAAAACAGGCTGAGAAGGAAATCAGAGATACATCACCATTTACAATACCCACAAATGATATAAAACATCTTGGGGTTACACTAACTAAGCATGTGAAGGACCCATATGACAAGAACTTTAAGTCCCTGAAAAGAGAAATTGAAGAAGACTCAGAAGATGGAAAGATCTCCCATACTTATGGATAGGCAGGATTAACATAGTAAAAACGGCGATCCTACCAAAAGCAATCTACAGATTCATTGAAGTTCCCATCAAATTACCAACACAATTCTTCGCAGATCTGGAAAGAATAATACTCAACTTCATATGTAAAAAAAAAAAAACAGGATAGCCAAAAGAATTCTGTACAATAAAAACCTGTGGAGGCATCACAATCCCCGACCTCAAGCTCTCCTATAGAGCTATTGTAATAAAACAGCATGATACTGGCATAAAAATTGATATGTGGACCAATGGAATCAAATTGAAGACCCTGACATTAACCTGCCACCTATGAACATATAATTTTTGACAAGAAGCCAAATGTACAATGGAAAAAAAGAAAGCATTTTCAACAAATGG
>NW_023414027.1:0-23064 GCF_903995425.1 Onychomys torridus | reverse complement strand
TTCATTGATGGACCTGTGCAGCTCCCAAGGATGCCCTCCCTTATGGGCCTTACTGTGTTAATCCCATTCCTATTGGAGGCTTACTAAAGGTGACTCTAAGGTTCCTATGGATATCTCACAAATGGGACACTGCTATTGCTATAAAGGTCTCACATATGGGACTCTGATAACCTACAACAGGTTCACTTAGTGGACTCTCTTACTCCTATGGAGGCCTCACATATTCAACTCTGTTGTTGCTATGGAGGCCTCATGGATGGGACTCTTCTCTTCCTATGTAAGGTTTGCATATGGGTCTCTGTTGTTTCTATGGAGGCCTTATATATGGGCCTTTGCTGTTCCAATGTAGGCCACACAAATGGGACTCTGTTGTTCCTATGAAGGCCTAATATGTGTGACTTTGGTGTTGCTATGGATGACTCCGTATAGGACTCCACTATTGCTATGATCTGATGCTGTTTCTACTGAAGCTTCATTTATGGGCTGTTGTGTTTCTATGAGGCTTCACATATGGGACTCTGATGTTCTCATGTAGTCTCACCATTGGACTTCTGCTGTCTAGATGTCCCATTTGTGTGGCCTACATTGGAACAGCAAAGGCCCATATATAAGGCCTCCATAGAAACAACAGAGACCCATATGCAAACCTTACATAGGAAGAGAAGAGTCCCATCCATGAGGCCTCCATAGCAACAACAGAGTTGAATATGTGAGGCCTCCATAGGAGTAAGAGAGTCCACTAAGTGAACCTGTTGTAGGTTATCAGAGTCCCATATGTGAGACCTTTATAGCAATAGCAGTGTCCCATTTGTGAGATATCCATAGGAACCTTAGAGTCACCTTTAGTAAGCCTCCAATAGGAATGGGATTAACACAGTAAGGCCCATAAGGGAGGGCATCCTTGGGAGCTGCACAGGTCCATCAATGAGGTCCTCCACAGAAGCATGAGAGACCCATAAGTGTGGCCTTCCTTGAAAACAGCACAGTCCCCTATGTGAGGCCTCCATAGGAACAGCAGAGGCTAATACATGTGGCCTCCTTAGGAACATCACAGTCCCATAACTGAGGCCTCCATAGGAAGAAGAGGCCCATCAGTGAGGCCCACATTGCAACAGCAGATTACCATATTTGAGGCCTCCATAAGTACAGTGGGGGCCCATAATGAGGCTTCCATAGGAACAGCAGAAGCCCATAATTAAGGTCTCCATAGCAGCAGCAGAGTCCAAAATGTGAGGTCTCAATATGTATAACAAAGTCCTACAATTGAGGCCTCCATAGGAACAGCAAAATCCCATGCATGTGGCCACACAGGAGCAGCAGAGTCCCCTAAGTGAATAGGAATAGCAGAGTCCTGCTGTGGAACAATCTTTTTGTACACTGTGAATATTTGTTACTCTCGTTGGTTTAATATAGAGCTGACTGGCCTATAGCTATGCAGGTTAAGGTTAGGCAGGAAGATGAGACTAAGAGAACCCTTGTAAGAAGGGTGGAGAGAAGGAATCAGAGATACAGAGAGAAGCAAGATGAACATACTGTGCTCAAAAAAACGGTACTAACGTGGGCAGAGTGTACATAAGATATATAAGTTAATTTAAGTAGTAAGACCTAGTAACAAACCTAGGCTATGCCCAAACATTTAGAGTTAATAATAAGTCACTGTGTGGTTATTTGGGAGCCGGCAGTCCTGGTAGAAAACTCCACCTACATATGGTGCCAACTGTCAGACAACATATAGCCACATAAAACCAAAGAAAGCTTTAAAAAATGTTCTAAACACACAAAAACTGAGTCAAACAGGGCTTTAGTCTCATATCTCTCTTGCTGGCCGTGATACAGAGATGCTGCTGCCGGAGGGCTTAAGCTGCCAGAGTGAGCCCCTCCAGCAGAACATGAGCTAAGCTGCATGGCTTGTGTGTAAGTTTTTCTCATGTACAAAGCAAAGATTACAGATACACAGCAAAGACAGATCCAGATGGGAAAAGAAAAAAACCTCTAAGTGTGTTGCAATGTGTTTTAAAAAAAAATGTACAATGGTGTGGAAGAGAAAGGAGAAAGGCTATAGACACTCATAGAAAGAAAATCAGTTTAAAAATAATAAAATGAAGTCCTTTAAGAGACATGAAGTAATATAAAACAAAAAATCCATATAAAATGTAAAATACACCAAAAGTCTGGATCATGTGTGTTATTGTGTTCTCTTTAAATTATTTGATTTCCAACTAAGATAAGAGCTCACATTGTCTCACTTCAAAGTTACCGCCTGTGTTTCTCATGTGCAAACAGACAGGGCCATGATCTTTGCCTTGTCCCTAATTCCAAAAAACAATTTCTCATGCACCACAAGCTTCTCTCTGCCCAGTTCCCTGTTCTAATTCACTGTTCAGCTAATGGTACAGGGTCACCACAGAACTGGAGTCCAAAGATCATCAAGTAAGAAACTGTAACAACTAAAAGGTATTTACACCCCCAGATCCAAAAGTGTCTGGGCGCTACAAAAAACTTGAACGTAAACATCTATTACTGTGAGATGCATTTAACAATTGATCACCTGTCTCCTGGATGCTGAACTAGTAAAGGAAGCAGGTGCTTTAAAATAATCTGTCTCTGATAAAGCTTGACATGTTTCAAAATCCATCTGGACAAGCTAGATTTACCAACATAAAATAATAATGACTGTTTCTCTCTAACCTTTTCTATGTCACCAGCATCTTGTCAAAAAGAAAGTTCCCAGCCACAGCCAAGAGGGATACATGTCTCCAGAACAAACGGATGACAGACAGCATGCCACAACGCCTTTGTACCTCTGAAGACTCCCCTTCTCCATTCCCCCAAGAGCCAACTGACACCCAAAAAATCAGCTGGAAGCAGTTTTTGAGAGGAACAACGTCCCTATTCCCATCTACCTGCTTTAAAAAAAAAAAAAAAAAAAAACAAGTAAAAGTCTCAGATGTAACGGGGTTTTGTGTTTAATTATGTCATCATCCTGGGACAAGGGCCAGCCTAAAAAGCGGGAAGAACCTCTGTGTTCCCTCCTTCTCTCTTCCCTTGATGCAGTCTCTCTGTCTCTCTTCCTCTCTCCCTCTCTCTCCCCCATCTCTCTCTCCCTCTCTCCTCTCTCCCTTTCTCTCTCAATAAAGGTCTAGAAAAGTAAACATGGCTTGTGACTTTCCTCCAGCACGGTCCTCTGCCGGCATGGCTGCACGGGAAGTGGCCAGCCACCAGCAGTGCTGATTTAACCAACAAGAACTCTTATAGAGTTCAACAGAGCCAGGAGTAGAGAGCAAGTAGAGATGGAGGATGAATAAACAGAGGATGAAAATGGGGCTGGAAGCACAAAAGCTTAGTTGTTAGCAGGACTATGAGAGGACAGTAAATGAGGGAATAAAGAGGAACTGAGTGCCAGGACAGAACTGAAGCTATGTAGACAGGATTTCATCCCAGAGAAATAAAGTGGACAGACAAAGAGCTTGATGTATCTAGATTTATTCCTGCCTGAATGCCTGATGGAGCTGTAGCTGAATTGATAGAATTTTGTCTTAGAGGAATAAAGTTAACAGACATGAGAGCATAGTGTACATAGATTTTTTTCCCTTAGATATCCTATGCCAGACATAGCATCTTCCTTGGACTCTGGGCAATCCATAGGTGATGGATGTTATAAAGAAAAAGTCAACAAAGAGAGAGACACTGAAGAAAGCCAAACAGAAATGCTGGAAATAAACCCTGGCAAGTCAAAATTTAAAACTGTGGGAGTCTCAGCAACAGAACGAGTTAAGGAGAGGACAGAAGAGGAAACGAAACAATCCCACAAGGATAAAGATCAAACAATAAAAGGTACTGGTGGGAAGTCCAAGATACACGTGACATTCTGAAAAGATCCAATTTATGGATTATAAGTATAGAAGGAGAAATCTCATTCTAAAGGCACAGAAGCCATTTTCAAGAGAATCACAACAGAAAGTTTCCTAGTTAGGGAAACAAATGCCAACCTAGATACAGGAGGCATATAGGACTGAACAAACCCGAAAAAGTTCCTCCCTGGTCATATTACAGTTAGAATGCTACAGACACAGACAGAAGTATACTGAAGGTGGGCGGCAAGAGGGAGCACCAAGCCGCAGCCCATCTGAGTAACTGTGGGAGCCCACAGATGCTTCCTTAGTGAGAACTTACTCAGGGTCAGAGACTCTGAGCTGCTTCACCCAGCAGGGCTGCACAATGGGATGATTTCACCAGGGGCGTGATTACACTTGGCTGACAGTGTGCTCTGATCTTGCAAACAGGAGCTCTTTTGCTCCACCCCTTGGCATGTTATAAAAGCCCTTTTCAAGAAAGGACAAGGCTGATGGGTATTGACCCAGGCCCTCCCAAAGGTATCCTGTGTTTCTGTCTTTCTTCTTGTGATCTAGATCTCTCTTTCTATCTGACATTTCTTAATTCCTCTCTCCTCTAAGAACCCTTCAAAAGGTAGGAGCTGGACCCCCACAAATAATACCAATTAGTCAACAAACTTTAAAATCCAGAAGGGCTTGAGATATTTATCAAGTCCTGAAAGTCAACTGCCAGTGTGGAATAACATACACAGGCAAAGTTACCTGCCATTGTTGATAAAGTAATTTATGACTATAATTTATGACTATACCAAGCCAGCTCTGTAGATGACAGTTAAAGGGATCCTGACTAAAGAGAAAAAAAAAATCTACCCATGAGTCTCAGGCCAGATGACCCATGCTAGAATTAAATACTAAGGAAGGACAGCCCCAAAAGTTACAAAACAAATGAAATAGCAGGAATTCGATACCCAAGTTTAGTCTTAACAAACCTAGGAAAACGGAAGTAATTCCTTGTATCCTATTTCATCACAATGGAACATGTCTACAAGTGAACATCAAGAGAAACCCTAAGGCATACACAAACTGATATTGATGAAGCAACACACTATTGAACAATGAATGGGTCCTAGACTAAATGTCAGTGAAAACAATGTCTCAGAACATCTGGAACACAATGAAAGCAGTCCTACAGGGACCTTTGCAGCTCTGCATGTTGATGAAGAAATCAGAGACATTGCAAATACCAACTGAATGATACACCTTAAAAGATTTGGGTAAAAAGAAAAAAAAAATAAGCCAAACCTCAAGTAAGTAAATAGAAAGAAATCTTTATGATCAGTCCACAAATTAATGAAATAGAAATGAAAAGAAAAATATAATAATTGAAACTAAGAGTGGGTTCTTTGAAAAGATAAATAAGATTACAAACCCTTAACCAAACTAACCAAAAGAAAGAAGACACCAACTTACACAATGAGAGGTGAAAAGGGGACCATCACACCAGATACCAGTGAAATGAAAACCATCAGGTCTGGAGGTCAGAGATGGCTCAGTGGGTAAAAGCACTGGTTGCTTTTCCAGAGGACCTGGGTTCGATTCCCAGCACCCACATGGTAGTATCCCCAGGGATCTGATGGCCTCTTCTGGCCTCCTTGGGCACTGCAAAATATGATGCACAGACACACATTCAGGCAAAATACCCATACACACCAAACTAAAACAAATAAACAAAAACCATAACTTACACAATATACCAGGTCTTGTGCTGAAAATATATATTCCACTAAGCTGGAAAATCAAAAAGAAATGGGTGAATTTTAGATGATATGACTTACCAAAATTGAACCAATATGAGATGAACAGTTTAAAAAGATCTATAACATGCAATGCAATTTAAGCAGTAATTAAAGCTCTCCCAACAAAAAGCAGTCCAAGCCCAGATGGAGTCATGGTGATGTTTATGAAACACTCCAATGCTTCTCAAGCCACTCCATAGAAATGGAAGAAACACTTCCAAACCAAAGGCTGATAAAGATATGGGGTTTGAGGATCAACAAACTAATTTCCCTGATGAATTTCAACTAAATACTTGCAAATACATCAAAAAGATCATTCACCATGATGAAGTTGGTGGTGCAACTTGATCAAAGATATAGGAAAGCAACAGGTGTAAACCAATAAATGTTCTAAGTTACACAAATGGAACCAAGGACAGAAACCCCATGGACATCTTGACAGATGTAGAAAAAGCACTGACAAAACCTACCATTTCTTCATGATAAAGGTTATAAGAAACTTGGATTAGGAAAAAATAAAAAAATAAAAAAAAAAACGTAACATAATAAAGCCTACATATGACAGCCTACAGCCAACATGATATTAAATGGGGAAAACACTCAAAGCATTTCCACTAAAATAAGGAAGGAGACAAAGGTGTCCAACTTTTCCATTCTTCTTCAGTACAGTCCTGGAAGGCTTAGCTGGAGCAAGCCAAGGAAAGCACATAAAAGGATACAAACAGCAAAGGAAAGATGTCAAGGCCCCTATCTGCAGATGTTATGATTTTATACATAAGACTCTGTAGTGGGTAGCCATCCCAGCCTTGGTCTGGAAGTTTCAACCCCCATTGAGGCTTCTGTAATGGTCACACCCACAAGGCAGGGCTGAGGGAGGAAGCTGAAGACACAGGATAGAGAGCAGAGGCTTCTCTTGGTTCTGGGGCCCTGGACGCTGGAGGTAGACCAAGCAGAGTTCTCCAGAGAACACTGCCAGACTGCACCATACCTTTGCCATACCCTACAACCTATCCCTTCATTTGTAAGTTACCCCACAAAATAAACCTCCCTTTTAACTACGTGGAGTGGCCTTAATAATTACATCAATAAGAATCCCTAAAGACTAATGAGAAAACTTTTAGAACTGATACACACATTCAGTGCAAGGACACAAAAGCAACAATACACAAATCCTTCCTATATATCAATGACAAAAAAAAAAAAAACCCTGAAATCTTGGAAGTAATCCATTTTTTTCAAGACAGCGTTTCTCTGTGTAACAGCCTTGGCTGTGTTGGAACTCACTCTGTAGACCTGGCTGGAGTCAAACTCACAGAGATCTGCCTGCCTCTGCCTCCTGAGTGCTGGGATTAAAGGGGTGTGCTACCATCACCTAACAGTGATCCTATTTTTAACAGCATCAAAAAAAAAAAAAGTACCTTGGAAAAACCTAACCAAGGATATGAGAGATCTCTAAAATGAAAAGTTCAAAATACTCAAGAAAAAAAAGTCAAGTAAGATATAGAAGATGTAAAGAATGCTCATGGATTTGAAGGATTAATAATTGTGAAAAAACAGTATCTTACAAAACCCAATATAGAGTCAATACTGAACAATCTCAACCAGACATCCAGTGACGTTCTGCATAGAAACAGAAAAAGCAATCTTAAGTGAGGTATGGTGGCTCACAACTTTAATTCCAGCACTTGGGAGGCAGAGGCCAGTCTGCTCCACAGAGTGAGTTCCAGCACATCCAGGACCATTACACAGAAATCCTGTCTTGAAAGAACCAAAACGGGGGCTGGAGAGATGGCACAGAAGGTAAGAGCACTGGTTGTTGCTACAGTGGTCCTGAGTTCAATTCCCAGCACCCACATGGTGGCTCACAACAATCTATAATGAGATCTGATGCCTTCTTCTGTCGTGGAGACATACATGCAGTCAGATCACTATATACTCAACGAATAAATAAATCTTTAAAAAAAAAAGAAAAAAGAAGAAAACAACAAAACAGACACACTCTCCTCCACACAAAAAATGCTATTTTAAGTCCATATGGAAACACAAGAGACTCTGGAGATGTAAAACAATCCTAAGCAAAAACCAAATCACTGAAGTTATCACCATACCTGATTTGAAGTTATATTACAGATCCATATTAATAAAACAGCATGGTACTGATGTAAAAACAGATCCCATGGTGGTGATAATCCATCTGTGCCTCAGATAAATAGAGTTTACCTGAGGAAAGAAGACAAAGCCAGCCACTATATTTGACATAGAAGTCAGGCAATGGTAGCACATGCCTTTAATCCTATCACTCGGGAGGCAGCGATCTGTCTGGATCTCAGTTAGTTTAAGGCCACACTGGGAACAGAGTCAGGTATAGTGGCACATGGCTTAAATTCCAACACTAGTTAAGCATAAAGGGCTGGAGGTCTGTATAGACAGACAGGAAGTGACAGAGCTGGACAGGAAGAGGAAGTGATGTAGCTGGGCAGAGAGAGGAAATGAGTTAGCAGAACAGAATGGAATATAGACCTGGGTATACAGGAAGTAGGTCTCTTTGGAGTCTGAAGGTCAGTGAGGAGAGGTTGGCTTGTGGCTTGTCCTGTTCCTCTGATCTCTCAGCTTTAACCCCAATTTCTGGCTCCATGTTTTTTATTTTATAAGACCTTTTAAGATTCACGTTACAATTGGTGCTCCAAGGATTGTGGCAAGAATTGCCTAAAAAGCTGCTTGTGGCCTTACAGGATCCCTGGCTCAGGCCTGAGCTGCACAGCTCAGGCTGGAGCTGCATGAGGCTGGATCTCCACCTCACATGGGCCAAAGTCTCTTTGGCTTTTTCTCTCCTGGTGGGTGGTGGGCTCTGTCTGGATTCTTATCTCAGACTGCTTCCTCATTAGGTCGCTATTTTGAAATTCCCTCAGACTTCTACTGTTCTATGCAGTTGGCAGACTTGGTAAGTCAATTAAGGTATCTTAAAAGGAGAAATTAGTTAAAAGAGAATTTTTCTCACATTAAAAAGTGGGAAACATTTTTACAATGGAAGGAATTTGGTCTCTATTTGGTAACACATTAGGCAGTCTGAAAATGGAACAATTAAATGAGAGGATAAATAACGTTGATGGAATGAACATAATATTAATTATGAATATATTATTTGCTTGGTCATTTTTATTTTATTGGTCAATTTGAGTGCCAAGATAAAAGCTTTTGAAAAACCTGTTAAAATGAATTATAGAGAAATTCAGACCCAGACAGAAGAATTTAAAGGTGAATGTATCTTAGGATTGAATCATATGGTTACAGAGAAACAGCTTCAGGTTACCAGACAGCAAACATTAATCTACCTGGTAACCTTACAGGAACTGCCAAATGCTCAAGGGTTTGCACTAGCTAACTGGACTCCAGTGGAAATATTAGATTTGAGGTGATTTAAAGAAGCTATAGTATCATATGGAATGCATTCTTCATTTGAAAAGTAACACAAACAATAATAGGTGCAGCCTATATTGTTTGCTCCCAGGGTCTGTGGAAGAGTCCAACAAATGGCTGAGGATTCTAATCTGAAGGATAGTCAATGAATCTAGAACACTGAGTTCCTTAGTCCATTCACTTTATTCTTCTAAGTCAACTCTATCTACACAGTTTCTTCTCTGTTCTCATACTTAACTTCTCTCAGTCCCTCCTGGTCTCGGTCCTTTCTACTCTTCTCTCATGCCTATCTAGTTCTTTCTGTCTCTGTGTCCTCATCTTTGTTCTTCTCAATCAATTCTCTTCAGTGCTCTCAGAGAACCAGTATATATACCCAAACAGTAATTCTTTGGCAAAGCAATGCGAGGGTTGAAGTTTTCAGGGTCGCAGAGAGAGGTGATAAGGATCCACATAAAGCAATAATTGTCAGCTTCCAATTACAACCCAAAAGGGGAGTGACTAAAGGGGAATTCTCTGGTAGGGTCAATTAAAGGCTAAGATCAATTAGGAAATTTATGTGCTCAAACTATAGTCTAGAAATGGCTAGGTAGAATGTTAGGGGTCAATAAGTCACAAGAAAGTAAATTGTCATTGCTACCTTTTTCCTGCTCATCCTGGCTGCAGCTGCTTTCTGATAGGGAGGGGGGACATATGCTAGGTGGCTAAGCAACCTCTGTCAGAGTATGTAGTATTGGTTAGTAAAAGCACTTTCACTCAGAGTAAAAGCTGAGGAGAAAATTTAGGAATAGCACCTGACTGAGGAGAAATTAAAACTTAATTTGCACAAGAAAGAAACTTGGCACCTATGCCTGCCTGGCCTTGAAGGCAATCTCCTTGGGTCAGTGGGTAGTAATTGCTTTAACTCAGTAACTAGCTAATGGCTAAAACATCATCCCAGGAATGTGAGCACTAAATCACTTAAATTAGGTTCTTGTATAAATAATCTGGGATGAAGATAAGGAGTTGAGGATTTAATTGTTAGCGGTTCTTTTCTCTATCTGTGGGTGAGATGAGCTAATGTTTATTTCTCTGTATTCGTCCTTGGAAAAAGGTTCTTTGCTGAAATACTTTTGTCCAGAGAATGGCCCTGGCCAGATATATGTTAATGACACATCTGGGGACAGTTACCCAATTACCCCAAATGTATAGGGAAAGTTATACCCAAGATTGAGATAAAATTGTGAGATTATATGTACATATAACATGGAGATGCATGGTAAATAGGGAGAATCATAGCTCTTATTGCACAAGAAGTTTACAACAAGAGAGAGCCAGTTCATTCAAAAAGCAGCAATTCCACAATACCTTGCATGATGGTTTCCTCTAACAGAAACTTAGTTCTGATCAAGTGACCTTCTGAACTCTAGTTGTCACTGCTGTATACTACATGGACTTTTGCTATCAATGGCTCTCAATAGAAAAGCAGATGTTAAACTCGTGGTCAACTTGTAATAGAATTATCCCTCAGGACTGGAAAGAATGAAGAAGACACAAGCAGAGGGAATGCTGGAAATAGAAAATCTGAGTAAACAATCAGGAACTTCAGATGCAAGTATAACCAACAGAATGCAAGAGATGGAACAGAGGGTCTTTGGTGTTGAAGATTCAGTAGAAGAAATAGATTCATCAGTCAAAGAAAACACTAAAGCCAACAAAGTCATGACCCAAAATGTCCAAGAAATTTGGGTAAACATGAAAAGACCAAACCTACAAATAAAAGGGATAGAGGAAGGAGAAGAATACCAACTCAAAAGCAAAGAAAATATATTTAACAAGATCATAGAAGAAAACTTTCCCAACTTAAAGAAGGAAATGCCTATGAAGATACAAGAAGCCTATAGAACACCAAACAGACTAGACCCCCAAAACAGTCCCCTCGCCACATAATAACTAAACAACTAAATGTACAGAATAAAGAAAGAATATTAAGGGCAGCAAAGGAAAAAGGCCAAGTGACTTATAAAGGCAAACCCATCAGAATAACACTCGATTTCTCAATGGAGACTTTGAAAGCCAGAAGGACCTGGACAGATATAATGCAGACACTAAGAGACCATGGATGCCAGCCTAGATAGGTACCAACCTAAGTTAAATTAAGACCAGATAAACCATTTCAATTGTCCAATAACCCCTAAGGAAAGAGAATCAGTCATTAAAAGTCTGCCAACCAAAAAAAGCCCAGGACCAGATGGTTTCAGTGCAGAATTCTACCAGATCTTCAAAGAAGATTTAATACCAATACTGTTTAAATTGTTCCACACAATAGAAGCAGAAGGAATATTACCAAACTCCTTCTATGAGGCTACAATTACCCTGATTCCTGAAACAAACAAAGATGCAACAAAGAAAGAGAACTACAGACCGTTCTCCCTCATGAAAACTGATGCAAAAATACTCAATAAACTACTGGCAAACAGACTCCAAGAATACATCAAAACAATTATCCAACATGATCAAGTAGGCTTCATCCCAGGGATGCAAGGGTGGTTTAACATACGAAATTCCATCAATGTAATATGCCATACAAACAAACTCAAAGAAAAAAAAAGCACATGATCATCTCACTAGATGCAGAAAAAGGCATTTGACAAAATCCATCACCTCTTCATGATAAAGGTCTTGGAGTGATCAGGAATACAGGGACCATACCTAAACATAACAAAGGCAATCTACACCAAACCAACAGCCAACATCAAATTAAATGGAGAGAAACTCAAAGCAATACCACTAAAATCAGGAACTAGGCAAGGCTGTCCCCTCTCCCCATACTTATTCAATATAGTACTTGAAGTTCTAGCCAGAGCAATAAGACAACATAAGGAGATTGAGGGAATAAAATTGGAAAGGAAGAAGTCAAGTTTCCCTATTTGCAGATGACATGACAGTATACATGAGTGACCCCAAAAAATCAACCAAGGAACTGATACAGCTTATAAGCACCTTCAGCAACATAGCAGGATACAAGATCAACTCAAAAAAAATCAGTAGCCCTCCTATGTACAATAGACAAACAGGCTGAGAAGGAAATCAGAGACACATCACCCTTTACAATAGCCACAAATGATATGAATACCTTGGGGTTACTCTAACTAAACATGTGAAGGACCTATATGAGAAGAACTTTTAGTCCCTAAAAAATGAAATTGAAGAAGATGTCAGAAAATGGAAAGATCTCCCATGCTCATGGATAGGCAGGATTAACATAGTAAAAATGGCGATCTTACCAAATGCAATGTACAGATTCAATGCAATCCCCATCAAATTACCAACAAAATTCTTCACAGACTTGGAAAGAATAATGCTCAACTTCATATGGAAAAACAAAAAACCCAGGATAGCCAAAAGAATCCTTTACAATAAAACAACCTCTGGAGGCATCACAATGCCCGAACTCAAGCTCTACTATAGAGCTACCGTAGTAAAAACAGCTTGGTACTGGCATAAAAACTGACATGTGGACCAATGGAATCGAATTGAAGACCCTGACATTAATCCGCACAACTATGAACATAGAATTTTTTGACAAAGACGCCAAACCTGTTCAATGGAAAAAAGAAAGCACCTTCAACAAATGGTGCTGGCATAACTGGATGTCAACATGCAGAAGGCTGCAAATAGATTCATATCTGTCACCGTGCACAAAACTGAAGTCCAAGTGGATCAAAGACCTCAACATAAATCCAGTTACTCTGAACCTGATAGAAGAGAAAGTAGGAAGTAGTCCTGAACACATTGGCACCTGAGATCACTTTCTAAATATAACACCAGTAGCACAGACACTGAGAGAAACAATCAATCAATGGGACCTGTTGAAACTGAGAAGCTTTTGTAGAGCAAAGGACACAGTCAACAATACAAAGCAACAGCCTACAGAATGGGAAAAGGTCTTCACCAACCCCACATCTAACAGAGGGCTGATATCCAGAATATAAAGAACTCAAGAAATTAGACATCAAAATGCCCAACAGTCCAATTAAGAAGTGGGCTCTAGAACTAAACAGAGAATTCTCAACAGAGGAAGCTCAAACAGCTAAAAGACATTTAAAGAATTGCTCAACATCCCTGATTATCCTGGAAATGCAAATCAAAATGACTCTGTGATACCACCTTTCACTTGTCAGAATGTCTAAGATCAAAAACATTGAAGACAGCTTATGCTGGAACTCTCCTCCACTGCTGATGGGAATGCAAGCTTGTACAGCCACTTTGAAATCAATATGGTGCTTCCTTATAAAATTGGGAATCCATCTCCCCCAAGACCCAGCTGTAGCACTCTTGGGCATATACGCAAGGAATGCTCAATCATACCACAAGGGCATTTGCTCATCTATGTTCATAGCAGCATTGTTTGCATTAGCCAGAACTTGGAAACAACCTAGATGCCCTTCAACTTAAAAATGAATAAAGAAAATATGGTACTTATACACAATGGAGTACTCCTCAGCAGAGAAAAACAATGATATCATGAGGTTTGCAGGCAAATGGATGGATCTAGAAAAAATCATCCTGAGTGAGGTAACCCAGACTCAGAAGGATGAACATGGTATGTACTCACTCATAGTAGGATACTAGATGTAAAACAAAGATGACTAGACTGCTACATAACTCCAGGGAGGCTATCTAGAACGCGAGACCCTAGGAAAGACACAGGGATCGCCCAATGACAGAGAAATGGAGGAGATCTACATGAACAACCTGGATGACAGTGGGAGTAATGAAGGGCAAGATTTGAGGGAAAGAATGCTTAGGGGAGCAGGAGATCCCAGATGGATCAAAACTAGAAAGGGAGTACGAGGAATAACAGACTATGATAAATGATGACATGAGAACAGGAATAGGCAGAGTGCTGGAGAGGTCCCCAGAAATCCACAATGATACATCCTCTGCAGACTCCTGGCAATGGTTGAGAAAAAGCCTGATCTGACCTAGTCTGGTGATCAGATGGCCAAACACTCTAATGGTCGTGCTGGAACTCTCATCTAATAACAGATGGAAGTGGATGCAGAGATCCTCGGCCAGGCCCCAGGTGGAGTTCCAGGAGTCCATTTGTCAAGAAAGAGGAGGGACTGTAAGAATGTGAATTGTTGAGACCAAGATTGGAAAAGCACAGGGACAAATAGCCAAACTAATGGAAACACATGAATTATGAACCAAAGGCTGTGGAGCCCCCAGCTGGAACAGGCCCTCTGGATAAGTGAGACAATGGAATAGCTTGAACTGTTTGGGAGGCACCCAGGCAATGGGACCCGGTCCTGTCCTTAGTGCATGAGCTGGCTGTATAGAACCTTGGGCTTACACAGGGAGACTTTGCTCAGCCTCAAAGGAGGGGACTGGACCTGCCTGTACTGAATCCACCAGGTTGAATTGAATCCCCAGGGGAGTCTTTGCCCTTGAGGAGATGGCAATGGAGGGGAGGGGCTCAGGGGAAGGTATGATCGGGGGCAGGAGGGGAGAGGACAGGGGAACCCATGGCTGATGTGTAAAATTAAAACACAAATATCATAAGTTAAAAAAAAACAACAAATTGATAAAAGACCTACATAATGAAATTTATATTTTCAACGTTAAAAAAGGAAGTTATTATTACCAACAAATTAGGATATAAAGCAATGTAAGTAAGTAGCCATTACAATCAAACTTGTAGTCATACTAGGTATGTTTTCAAAGTTAAGCAGACATATATTTTATATAGACAGGTCATCTTCAAATCCTTCAGAGCTCTACAGAATATGGCATTTAAGATGTTTTAATAACATAGTTTTCTTCTTTTTTTTATGACTATGAGACATGTCTGCTCCTGGTACCACCAATCTACTTCAGAGAAGATGGGCATTGAAGAACCTCTATATGGAGTTTATTTTCACTGTGGCAAAAGTTAGCCACTAGGCAAGAAAGTCACCTTGCATCAAGTATTGACAGTATGCTATCCAAAATGGACAAGCAGGACACAAAACAAAGGACTGCCAATCCTTGCCAAGACAAGGTAGGAAGGTTCTTTAGAAAACCCTGCTGCACAGATGAGTCTGTCAGATATGCTAAGCCTGTTGGCAAAAGATGATGCCCCAATGTTACAGAGAAACCTCGGGTGACTGTCCAGGTAGCTGGCTGTTTCTGTCATAACTCACATACTTTGGAAATCACTTGTTTGCACTTACTAGGTAATATTATTTCCTTCTCAGGTCTCTGAGGGAGTTGAAGATTAGATAGTTGTAGTTATAGTTTTACTCAATGCCAATTCCAAAAAAGAAATAAGAGGTGTAAAGTGTATAAGTTTGAAAGACATAGAAGATTGCTTTCGGTTGGTAATACAAGTTAGGATAGAAAGTGAATTAGGTACATGTTGGATTTACCAAAATAGGATAGATAATGTAATATTTTCTCTGAATTTGTCAAATGCAAATGGACTAGACATCATTAATGTATGTCTTGCTTGTATATATTGCATATAGTTATTGTACTTATTACATATAATTTTTCTTATATTAATTATAATTTTTTATTGTTAACAGACAAAAAAGGGGAAATGTGGTGATACTTTATCTGTGTCCTCCCAATAAAGTTTATCTGAGGATCAGAGGAAAAGGCTAGCCACTATGTTAAACATAGAAGTCAGGTACATGTCTTTAATCCTATCACTCAGGAGGCAGGGATCTGTCTGGATCTCTGTGAGTTCAAGGCTACATTGGTAACAGAGCCAGGCATGGTGACACATGCCTTGTATTCCAACACTAGTTAAACATAAAGGTCTGGAGGTCTGTACAGATAGACAGGAAGTGACAGAGCTTGGCAGAAAGAGGAAGTGATGAAGCTGGGTGGAGAGAGGATTAATTCATAATTAAATAGTTCATAGCACATCATTTTTTTCCACATCAGAATCAAACTAAGTTTGAAAATATCTTATACTTGAAACAACATAATATGGAACAGTGGTTCTCAACCTTCCTAATGCTGTGAGCTTCCATACAGTTCCTCATTCTGTGGTGACCCCCAATCATAAAATCATTTTTGATGTTACTTTATAACTGTAATTTTGCTACTGTTATGAATTGTAATGTAAATAATTTTGGAGACAGGGGTTTGCCAAAGGAGTCACAATCCACAGATTGAGAACCACTGATACAGAATGATGTGAATTCTTCTTTCTCTGACTAAAATCTTTAGTGGTTTTATCAAACCTGGAAGAACATTTTTGTCCTTTCAGATCTAAGGATTAGAAAATGTTTATCTCCCTAAACAGCATATCAGTAGTTATTTGGTCATGTTTCAGCACATGCTTAATCGGTTCATTTTAATAATTCTGGGATGTGGCCGAGTAGTTGATTGTGAGATCAAAACCGGGACTAGGCTGTAAAACTTCACCTCAGAGGACATTGTCATTTTTTTGTCCAAAAAATTTGGGCAAAGCAATAGCCGACAGAATGTGAAACAATTTTTACCAAGTACATGCTTGATAGAAGGCTAATATCTAAAACATAAAGAACTAAAAAAATCTAGATATCAAGAAAACAAATAACCCAACTAAAAAAATGGGGCACAGATCTAAAGAAAGAATTCTCAATAGAGGAAACTCAAATGGCTGAAAAACATTTTTAAAATGTTCATCATTCTTTGCTCTCAGGGAAGTGCAAATCAAAATTACCTAGAGATTTCATCTTCTGCCTGTGTGAATGGCTAAGATCATAAAGTATGTGACAGCTCATGCTGGGAGGATACAGACTGTGGGCAATACTCATCCATTGCTGGTAGGAGTGCAAACTTGTACAGCCACTACAGAAATCAATGTGGTAGTTCCTTGGGAAAATAGGAATTGAGCTGCCTCAAGATCCAGCTATACTACTCTTTGGCATACACCAAAAGGATGCTTCATCCTACGCCTAGCTGGCTTTTTGGAGCCTAGTGCCTTTGGTGATAAACTGCACAGCCTTGGTGCAGGGAGGAGGAGCTTGCACCTGCCTCGACTGAATGTACCAGGCTCTGCTGATTCCCCATGGGAGACCTTGCCTTGGAGGAGGTTAGAATTGGGGGTGGGAAGAGGGAGGACAGGGGAATCTGTGGTATGTAAAATAAATAGAAAATCAATCAATCAATAAAAAACTGGCATATCCATGGGGAAAAAAAGAGGTCATGAATTTGAAAGGGAGTAGGGGTTGTGGGAAGAGTTGGGGAGAAGACTGAGGGGACAAATGATGTAAATACAGTTCTCATTCATGATATTCTCAAAACCATAAATTTTAAATTAAAAATCCTTATAAGGAAAATACAGATGGCATTATAATCCCTATGCTAAAGTAAAAACTATGAAAACCATCTGATTTATAAGTCATGCATTTAATCAGCATTGCACCTGGGTCTAGAGTCAGTTAGTGCTGAGGTTTTAGACTCAGGATTTGCCTAGTGTGTTACATATGTCTTAAAGAATACCTATAGGAAAAATAAACTAGCAAAGCCATAGATTTTAATAAAAATCTGATTTAAACCAAAGAAAGAAATTTCAAACACAACTTGAACCTTGTTTACCGAATTGATCCATTTACTCCTCACTACTAATTTTTCTTTTCATAAGATCTTGTAATTTTCAAGGACTTTTGTATTTTCTTCCTCCCTCCCTCCCTCCATCCCTTCCTTCCTCTCTATCTTTAAATTGTTTCCATTTTACATACTTGTAGATGTAATAGTCTTATTAAATAAGAAACACAGAGCCAAATGCAGAGTTAAAAGCCCAAGTGGGCTGGGCGGTGGTGGCGCATGCCTTTAATCCCAGCACTCGGGAGGCAGAGGCAGGAGGATCTCTGTGAGTTTGAGGCCAGCCTGGTCTACAGCGCAAGATCCAGGACAGGCACAAAGCTACACAGAGAAACCCTGTCTCGAAAATCAAAAAAAAAAAAAAAAAAAATCAAACAAACAAAAGCCCAAGAGGGAAGAGCAGTAGCTGAGATCTGAGACTAAAACCCTTTCTTTACCCTTCACTGCCGCTGCTGTCCTTCCTCTCAGGAAGAGACCTACTTCCTGTGTATCTGTCTTTTTATTGACTTTCTGTTCTGCCTTCTCATTGGTTGTAAACCCAACCACATGACCTCCTCATCACTGCCTGTCTATACAGACCTCCAGGTCTTCTATGGTGGGTATTGAGATTAAAGGTGTGTGTTTCCATGCTGGCTGTATCCTTGAACACACAGAGATCTGCTTGTCACGTGATCGGAATTAAAGGTGTGTGCAACCACCGCCCGGCTTCTGCTGTGGCTTGCTATTAGCTCTGACCCCCAGGCAACTTTATTTATTAACATACAAATAAAATCCCTGCTGCGGGCCGCATGAATATATCATAAGAACTCAGCTGGTTATGACAAAGTCACTACCTGGAGGGATCAAGGATTTCCTCCAGAGGAAGCCAAATTCCAAGGAGCTTTTGGTGTTACTTGGGTTGTTATATATCAGCTGTCTTCTGTTATGAAAATTATGTGTGCCTTTATAGTTTTCCCAATTGACTTTTCCCTAAGAAGGGCTAACAGTGTGGACTGATCATTCTCTGGACATACACATTCCAGGTATTTGGAGAACAGCCCCAGGAAAGGCTTCCTCTGGAGTCAGATATCTCCCTTAGCCACTTTCAAGGACTAGCAGTAATAATAGTCCACATGAAAGTCTCCTCATTTAAGATAAATTCCACAAGGAGACACCACCTAGGTCAGGAGGATGTTAAGTAATAGCTTTACACAATTTGGCTCGGATCCTCCTTTCTTACAGCCTTACTAACATTATAGACCTTTAACTCCTTACCTAACCACTTCTAGGAATATTTAGATAACCCTCTGCACTGATAGCTATGCTCAGCCAGAACCCCAGTTCAAGCCTCCCTGTAATTATCCTCATTGGCAGCATCCGGCCAGGTCCATCCCCAAATGAAGGAAAATACCTTAGCAGAGATACCTCTGTACTCTCTAAGAACAGACTTAAGCATCCAGGCTATCTGTTTGAGAAGGCATGGCGAATGTGCCAATTAAGCTTTACTTCTTCCTTTCCCAAACCTTACCTCTAGTTCCAGTTCTCCCTTTAACTATCACCAGAGGCATCTAGTTGTACACAGGTTACCTAGCGACGGAGCACACTTTCCCCCACCCTGCAGAAAAAACGGCAGATAGCTTGGACAGATAGGAGCCACAGGAAAGAAGAAGACAGTTTTATTTTCTCCCATTGATCTAGCAACTTATAGATCTTTAACATTTTCTACTAATCACGTTTAAGACTATAGTTGAGCACGTAAGATTCTCTTTTCTTAGATATTACCCGAATTTAGCCTTTAGTCAATTCATTTCCCCATTGGTCACTTCCCTTTGGGGTTGCAAATGATAATCAATGGTTATTGCCTCACAATGTGATTCTTATCACCCCTCCATTTGATCCTGGAAGCCTGGTTTTATATACCAGGACTTCTAGGGCATGGGGACAGAGAAGAGAAAAGAGAATGGAAGAACTAAATGGGTAAGAACTTGAGAGGAACAACTGAGATGGGGAAGAACTAGACTGAAGGACTAGAAGAGAGTACTAGAGGAATGAGATGGAAGATGAGGAAGAGCCAGATGGGGAAGTACTAGCTGGGTAAGAACAAGCTGAAAAGGCCCTTGGTGAGGCAGAATTAAGACAAGAGACTTAAGATAGAACTTAGAGGGAGCAATAGATAAGTATAGAGAGAAACCAGGCAAGAAAGAAGCTAGTCATGAGAACAGAACTGAAGCTGTGTATGCCAGAGTGCTATGCCAGAGGAATTAAAGCAAGTGGACTGTGGAGCTTGATGTGCTGAGATTCTATTTCCTGAAAATAGTCCTCGCCATTAGTAGTTCTCTCTCCTGAGACCCTGGGATGTATTATATTAAGGCTGGTGCCTCTAATATTATACAAGAAATCACATTTCAGTACAAATGAAATGTCACCATACATACTGATTCCAGTTCACTCTCCCTCCCCTTCTCCCACTATACCTCCACCTCCTCCTATCCACCCCCTATTCCACCATTGCATTCCTCAGACAGGGTAAGGCTTCTGTTGGGGAGTCAAAAGAGTCTGGCATACTAAGTTGAGGCAGGACCAAGCCCCTTCCCCGTGTATCAAGGCTGAGCAAGGTATCTCACCCTAGGGAATGTGTTCCCAAAAGCCATTTCATGCACCTGGGATAAGTCCTGATCCCACTGCCAGGGGCTCTCTAAACATATCTAGCCACATAACTGTTGCCCACATTCAGAGGGCCTAGTTAGGCCCCATGCATGTTTCCCAGCTGTCCATGAGCTCGTACCAGCTTGAGTCACCTGTCTCTGTGGTTTTCCACATCATGATCTTTACTTGCTCCTGTGATCCCTCATCCCTGTCTTGAAGTCGAGGAGCTCAACCCAGTGCTTAGTTGTGGATTACTGTATCAGCTTCCATCAGTTACTGGATGTAGGTTTTATGATAATTAGGGTAGTCACTAATCTGATTATAAGGGAAGATAAGTTCAGGCACTCTCTCCATTAAAGCTAGGAGTCTTAGCTGGAGTCATCCTTGTGAATTTCTGGGGATTTCCCCAGTACCAGGTTTCTCCCTAACCCCCTAATGGTTCCCTCTTCCAGGATATCTCTTTCATTGCCCTCCCTCTCTGTCCCTCCCTCCACCTGGTCATCTCAGTCACTTCTGTTTCCATCCACTATCCCTTTCCTTCTACCCTCCCTCCCAGTTTCCCTAGGAGACCTTAACTTGTTTCCCTTCCTGGGTTCCTCCATGTGTGTCCCTCTTAGGGTCTTCCTTTTTACCTAGCTTCTCTTTGGTTGTGGACTGTAGCCTGGTTATCTTTTGCTTTGCATCTAATATCCACTTATCAGTGAGTACATACCATGTTTGCCTGTCTGGGTCTGGGCTACCTCACTGAGGATGATTCTTTCCAGTTCTATCCATTTGCCTGCAAATTTCATGATGTCATTTTTTTAACCACTGAGTAGTACTCCATTGTGTAAATGTACCACATTTTCCTTATCCATTCTTCAGGTGAGGGGCATCTAGGTTGTTTCCAGACTCTGGCAATTACAAATAATTCTGTTATACACACTGTTGAGCAAGTGTCCTTGTGGTACGATTGAGCATCATTTGAGTACACAGTCAATAATGGTATTGCTGGGTCTTGAGGTAGGTTGATTCCCAATTTTCTGAGAAACTGCCTACTGATTTCCAACATTGCTGTATAAGTTTGCACTCCCACCAACAGTGTAGGAGTGTTCCCCTTACTCTACATCCTCTTCAACATAATCTGTCATCAGTGTATTGATCTTAGTCATTCTGACAGGTGTAAGATGGTATCTCAGCGTCATTTTGATTTGTATTTCCCTGATGGATAAAGATGTTGAGCAATTCCTTAAATGTCTTTCAGCCATTTGATATTCTTCTGTTCAGATTGCTCTGTTTAGCTCTGTACCGCATTTTTAATTGGATTATTTGGTATTTTGATGTCAAGTTTCTTGAATTCTTTATATGTTTTGGAGATCAGCCCTTTGCCAGATGTGGGGTTTCATGAAGGTCTTTTCCCGTTCTGTAGGCTGCCGTTTTGTCTTGTGGACCATGTCCTTTGCCTTACAGAAGCTTTTCAGTTTCAGGAGGTCCCATGTGTTAATTGTTGCTCTCAGTGTCTGTGCTACTGGTGTTATATTTAGGAAGTGATCTCCTGTGCCAATGCATTCGAGGCTACTTCCTACTTTCTCTTCTAACAGGTTCAGTGTAACTGGATTTATGTTGAGGTCTTTGATCCTCTTGGACTTGAGTTTTGCGCACAGTGACAGATATGGATCTAGTTGCAATCTTCTATAGGTAGATGTCCAGTTGTGCCAGCACCATTTGTTGAAGATACTTTCATGTTTTTCATTGTATAATTTTAGCTTCTTTTTCAAAAATCAAGTGTCCATATGTGTTTGGATTAATGTCAAAGTCTTCAATTCATTTCCATTTATCCACATGTCTGTTTTAATGCCAATACTAAGCTGTTTTTATTACTTTAGTGCTAGGGGATATTTTTCTGTACATTGTAAATATATGTTGTTCACATTGGTCAATAAATAAGCTGCTTTAGCCATGGCAAGGCAGGTTAGAGACAGTTAGGAAATTCAAAGAGAGAAAGAAAAGGGGTGGGGAGGCAGAATATAAGGAGACAGCAGCCATTACCAAAGGAAAAACAAGATGCCAACAGATCAGTAAAGCCATGGAACATGTAGCAAAACATAGATTAATATAGATGGGTTAATTTAAGATATAAGAGCTAACTAATAAGACATGTGCCATAGACCATACAGTTTGTAAATAATATTAAGCCTCTGAATGATTATTTTATTAGTGGCTGCAGGACCTCAGGGCCAGGTGGGATGGGAGAAACCATCTAACTACACTATAGCTCTATAGTAGAGCTTGAAGTTAGGGATGGTGATGCCTCTGAAAGTTCTTTTATGGTACAGGATTGTTTTGGCTATCCTGGGTTTTTTATTTTTCCATATGAAGTTGAGTATTGTTCTTTCCAGATTTGTGAAGAATTTTGTTGGGATTTTGATGGTATTGCATTGAATCTGTAGATTGCTTTTGGTAAGATTGTCATTTTTACTATGTTGATCCTACCTATCCATGAGCATGGGAGATCTTTACATTTTCTGATACTTTCTTCAACTTCTTTCTTGAAAGACTTAAAGTTCTTGTTATACAGATCTTTCATTTGCAAGGTATTTTATTTTGTTTATGGCTGTTGCAATGTATGATATTTCTCTGATTTCTTTCTCAGCCCTTTTATCATTTGTATATAGGAGGGCTACTGATTTTTTTTTTTTTGAGTTAATCTTGAATATCGCCACACTACTGAAGGAGTTTATCAGCTGTAGCAGTTCCCTGGTAGAATTTTTGGGGTCACTTATGTATACTATCGTATCATCTGCAATTAGCAAAATTTGACTTCTTCCTTTCCAATTTGTATCCCCTTGATC
>NW_023414026.1:0-16859 GCF_903995425.1 Onychomys torridus | reverse complement strand
TCCCTCCTTGAATTTGTTTGAGTCATAAGAACTCCATTTCTCACAGTGCCTTTCTCTGGTTCATCAAAACCACATCTTACAGGGCCTTTCTCTACATCATCAGAGCAGATTTTTCCACAGTGTCTTTCACTAAATGATCTGAACTACCTTTCCCATAGTGCCTTTCTCTACATCATCAGAACTACATTTCAAATAATGTCTTTCCCTGTGCCATCAGAAATACATTTCCCACTAATCCTTCATTTACATTATCAGATGTACATTACCCAAGTGCCTTTTTCAGTGTCACCAGAACTACATTTTTCACTGTGCCTTTCTCTACATCATCAGAACTTCATTACCCTAAGTTCCTTTCTCTGTGTCATGATAACTACTTTTCCCACATTTCCTTTCTCTGTGTCATCAGAACTACATTTCCCACAAATCCTTAATTTACATCATCAGATTTACATTACCCAAGTGCCTTTCTCAGTGTCACTAAAACTACATTTCCCATAGGGCCTTTCTGTTTGTCATCACAACTACATTTTCAAAGTGCCTTTCTCTGTGTCTTCAGAACTTCAATTCCTACAGTGTCTTTTTATATATTAGCAGAAATATATTTCCCACAGTGCTTTCTTTACATCATCAGAACTACGTTTTCCACTGTTCCTTTATTTTCACCTTCAGAACTATTCCTCACAGGTCCTTTCTCTGTCATCAGAACTACATTTTCCATTGTGTCTTTCACTAAGACATCAGAACGATATTTCCCACATTTCCTTTCTCTGTGTCATCAGAACTACATTTGCCACTGTTCCTTTCTATGTGTCATCAAATCTTCATTTCCCAGTGTTTTTTTGTCTGAGGCATAGGAACTACATTTCCCACATTGCCTTTGTCTTTGTTGTCAGAACTACATTACACACAGTGCCTTTCACTTCATCTTCAGAATTTCATGTCCCACAGTGACTTTCTCTTCGTCATCAGATCTACATTTCCCATAGTTCCTTTCTCTATGACATCAGAACTTCATTTCCCACAGTGCCTTTTCCTGTGTCATCACAATTATATTTTGCACAGTCCCTTTCTCCATGGCATCAGAACTACATTTTCCAACAGTGCCTTTCTCTACATCATCAGAACTACATTACCCAGAGTGTCTTCTCTGTGACATAAGAACTACTTTCCCCACAGTGACTTTTTCTGGGTCATCAGAACTACATTTTCCTTGGGGTCTTTCTCTATGTCACACAACCATATTTCACACAGTTCTTTTCTTGGTGTCATCTGAACTACATTTCCCACTGATCCTATGTTTACATCATGTGAACTACATTTATCACAGAACCTTTCTCTGTGTCTTCAGAACTACATTTCCCATACTTCCTTTCTCAGTTTCATCAGAACCACTTTTCCCACAGTTCCTCTCTCTATGTCATCAGATCTACATTCCCCACAGTTCCTTTCTATATGTCATCAGAACATCATTACTCACTGTGACTATGTCTATGTCATCAGTACTACATTGCCCACAGTGACTTTTTTGTTTTGTCTGAACTACATTTCCCATAGTGCTTATGTGTTCATCATCAGAATTTCATTACCCACAGTTCCTTTCTCTATTTCCTCAGTACTTTAAGTTAACAAAATACTCATTACTTAAAGTTCCTTTCTCTGTGTTATCAGAACTTCATTTCCCACATTGCCTTTCTCTGTGGCACAGACTACAATTCCCACAGTGTCTTTCTTTATGTCACATAACTAACTTTCCCACATTTCCTTTTTAAATGACATCAGAACTACATTTCCCACACATCACATCACTATGAAATCTGAATTTAATTTACTACAGTGTCTTTCTTTGTGACATGAGAGCTACATTTCCCACTCTGCATTCCTCCATTTCATCAGCACTATGTTACCCACAGTTCCTTTCTTTGTGTCATCATAACTACATTTCCCATACTTCCTTTCTCTATGACATCAGAATGATATTTCCCAGTGTTCTTTTATGTACTTCATCAGAGCTACATTTCCCAAAATGCCTTTCTCTGGGGCATAAGTACTACATTTTCCACAGTGCTTTTCTCTGTTACATCAGAACTACATTTACCACAAAATTTCTCTATGACATCTGAACGACAATTCCCTCAGATCCTGTCTCTATGATATCAGAACTACATTGCCTATCTTGCATTTATCTACATCTTCAGAACTACCTTTACAACAATGGCTTTCTCTATGTCACAGAACTACTTTTCCCACACTTCCTTTCTCTATAACATCAGAACCTCATTTCATACTGGGCCTTTCTTGGTGTCATCTGAACTATATTTCCCACAGTGCCTGACTATATGAAATCAGAACTACATTGCACAACATGACTTTCTCTACGTCATGAGAACTACATTTCTCACATTGTCTTTCTCTATGACAGAAGAACTACATTTCCCACAGTGCCTTTCTCCATTTCATCAGAATGAAATGAACCCAAAGTTCATTGCTCTGTGTCCTCATAACTACATTTCCCATCTTCCTTTTCTATGACAACAGAACTACATTTCCCAGAGTTCCTTCATCTTCATCATCAAATCTAAATTTCCCACAGTGTCTTTCTCTGGGGCATGAGAACAACCTTTCCCATAGTGCCATTCTCTACATCATCATAACTACATTTTCCACAGTGCCTTTAACAAAGTGACAGAACATCCTTTCCAACAGTGCCTTTCTCTGCTTTATCAAATCGACATTTTCCCACATACCTTTAGCTAGGTCACAGAAATACTTTCCCACATCCCTTTCTTTATGTCATTAGAACTGCTTTTCCTACAGTCCCTTTCTCTACATTATCAGAAATTCATTACACACCTAGCCTTTCCCTATGACATCAGATCTACATTTCTGAAAATTCCTCTCTCTGTTATCAGAACTACATTTCCCACAGTGCCTTTCTCTAACACATCAGAACTAATTTCCAACACATCATTTCTCTATAGCATCAGAGCCGCATTTCCCACAGTGCCTTTCTCTATGACATCAGATGTACATTTCCCACAGTGCCTTTTCTGTGTCATCAGAACTGCATTTCCCAAAGTTCCTTTTTCTGTGACATAAAAACTACATTTCCCACAATATCTTTCTCTGTGACATAAGAACTACAATAGTCACACATACTTTCTCCTTCTCATCAGAACTACATAACCAAAGTACCTTTCTCTGTGTCATCCTAATGACATTTCCCACAGTGTCTTTCTCTATCTCACCACTACATTTCCCACAATTACTTTCTCTGGGTCAACAGAATGATGTTTCTTACAGTTCCTTTCCCCATGGCATCAGAACTACATTTCAAAAACTACCTTTCTCTACATCATGAGAACTACTTTTCCCACAGTTCCTTTCTCTATATCATCAGAACTTAATTTTCCACAGTGTCTTTCTCTCTGGCATCATAACTATGTTTCCCTCAGGGCCTTGCACTTAGTCACAAAAAAACAGTTCTGATAGGGCTTTTATCTGTTTCATCAGATCAACATTTCCCACAGTGCCTTTCTCCATCTCATTAGAACTACATTTCCCACAATTCCTTGCTCTGTTTCATCATAATTACATTTCCCACAATGCCTTTCTCTATGTCACAGAAATACGTAACCTACATTGCCTTTGTCAGTATCATCTGAACTACATTTTCCACATTATTTTCAGTACATCATCAAAAATTCATTTCCCAAAGTTTCTTTCTCCAAGTCATAAGCACTTCATTACCCACAGAGCCTTTCTTGTGTCAGAACTACATTTCCTACAGTTACTTTGTCTAAGTCATGAGAACTACATTTCCCACACATCATTTCTCTATGAGATCTGAATATCATTTACCACAGTGTATTTCTCTGTGACATGAGAGATACATTTCCCACTGTGCATTTCTCACTTTCATCAGAGCTACATTACCCAAAGTTCCTTTCAATGTGTCATCATAACTACATTTCTCACACTTCCTTTCTCTTTGAATTAGAACATTTGCCAGAGTTCTTTTATCAAGGTCATCAGAACCTAATTTCACACAGTGCCTTTCTCTGGGGCATAAGAACTACATAACCCAGAATGGATTTCTCTGTGTCATCAGAACTACATTTCCCAGAGTGCCTTTCTCTCAGATATCAGAACTACATTTCCCACACATGATTTCTCTATGACATCAGAACTACATTTCCCACAGTTCCTTTCTCTATGTCATCAGAACTACATTTCCCACAGTGTCTTTCTATATGACAGAAGAACTAGATTTCACACATTGCCTTTCACTGTTTCATCAGATCTTCATTACCCACAATGCTTTTCTTGGGGTTATCTTAACTACATTTCTGACATTTCTTATGTGCACAATATCACAACTGCATTTCCTGCATTTCCTTTCTCTACATCATCAGAACTACATTTCCCTCAGTGCCTTTCTCCATCTCATCAGAACTACATTACCCAAAGTTCCTTGCTCTGTGTCATCATTAACTACATTTCCCATGATGCCTTTCTCTATGTCACAGAAACATATTACCCACAGAGCCTTTCTTGAGTCATCAGAACTACATTTCCCACAGTTCCTTTGTCAATGTCATCACAACTTCATTACCCACATTTCCTTTCTGTGTGTCATCAGAGTTTCATTTACATCAGTGTCTTTCTCTGTGACACGAGAGCTACATTTCCCACTCTGCATTTCTCCATTTCATCAGAACTATATTCACCATACTTCCTTTCTCTGTGTTATCATAACTATGTTTCCCACACTTACTTTCTCTATGACATCAGAACTACATTTCCCAAAGTGCCTTCATCTTGGGCATAATGACTACCTTTCCCACAGTGCCTTTATCTGTGACATCAGACCTACATTTCTCTCACATCATTTCTCTATGACATCAGAATTACATTTCCCACTGTTCCTTTCTATACTTCATAGGAAAATCATTTCCCACAGTGACTTTCTCTGTGATATCTGAATGACATTTCCCACAGTGTCTCTCTCTGTGATATAAGAAATACAATTCCCATAGTGTCTTTTTCTGGGTCATCGTAACTACTTTACCCTCTGTGCCTTTCTCTTTTTCATCATATTGACATGTCCAACATTGTTTTTCATGAGTCATCTGAACTACATTTTCCACAGTACCTATGTGTAGATGATCAAAACTACATTTCCCACACTTCATTTCTCTCATCAGAACAACATTTTTCTTTGTTCCTTCCTTGGTGACATCTGAAGTACATTTACAAGAGTGCCTGTCTCTATGACATCTGAAATACATTTCTCAATGTGCCTTTGTCTATCACATCAGAAATACATAGTCCATCATTCCTTTATCTACATCATCAATACTACATTTCCTGAAGTGCCTTTCTAAGTGTCATAAGAACTACATTTCCCACAGTTCCTATGTGTACTTCATCAGCACTACATTTCCCATAGTGCATTTCTCTGTTTTATCAGATCTACTTTTCCCACAATTCTTTTCTCTATGACATCAGAACTACATTTCTTACAGTGCCTTCCATAGTGTCACATGAACTACATTTCCAACAATGACTGACTCTATGACATAACAAATGCATTGCTTATCTTGTTTTTATGTACATCATTAGAACTTCATTTCCCATCTTTACTTTCCTGTTTCATCTGAACTACATTTCCCATGGTGCCTACCTCTATTACATCAGAACTACATTTCCCATCTCACCTTTATCTACATCATCAGAACTACACTTCCCATAGTGCTTTTCTTTGTGTCATCTGAACTACATTTCCCTCAGTGGCCTTTCACTATGTCATCAGAACCTCATTTACCATACATTCTTTCTCCATGACATGAGAAATACATTTCCAAAATTTCCTTTCTCTATGTCATCATAACTACATTTTCCACAATGCCTTTCACTATGATATCTCCGGCAATGTAGTTCTCATGACTTAGAGAAAGGGATTGTGGGAAATGTAGTTCTGATATCATAGAGAAATGAACTTTGATTAATGTAGTTCTGATGACATACAGAAAGGAAGTGTGTGTGGGAAAGGCAGATCTGATGTCAAATAAAAAGGAACTGTGGGAAATGTAGTATTTATGACACAGAGAAATGCACAGTGGAAAATGTGGTTCTGATCAAGTAGAGAAAGTTAATGTGGGAAATGTAGTTCTGATGATGTAAATAAAGGAACTTTTGGATGTTTTAGTTCTGATTACATAGAGAAAGGCACTATGGGAAATGTATTTAAGATAATATACAGAAAGGTACTTTGGAAAATGTAGTTCTGATGAAGCAGAAAATGGCACAATGGGAAACAAAGTTCTGTCAACTAGTGAAAGGCACTGTAGGAAATAGAGTTCTGATAAGGTAGACATAGGAACTGTGGGAAGTGAAGTTTTGATGACCTAGATAGAACCACTATAGGAAAAGTGGTGTTGATCATGTAGAGAAAGGCACTGTGGGAAATGTAGTTCTCATGGCATAAAAAAAGAAACTGGGAAATGTAGTTGTGATGACACAGAGAAAGGAAGTTTGTAGTTCTGATAAGATGCAGAAAGGAACTGTGATAAAAGAAGTTCTGATGACATAGAGAATGGCACTGTGGGAATTGAACTTCTGTTGATTAGAGAAAGGAACTGTGGGAAATGTATTTCTGATAACACTGAGAAAGTCACCATGGGAAATTATTCTGATGATGTAGAGAAAGGAACTGTGGGTAATGTGGTACTGATGATGTAAATAAAGGAACTGTGGGAAATGATGTTCTGATGACCTAGAGACAGGCCTTGTGGGAAATGTAGTTATAATGATACAGAGAAAGTAACTGTGGCTAATTAGTACTGAAGAGATCCAGAAAGGCACTGTGGAAAATGTTGTTCTTATGGTACAGAGAAAGAAACTATCGGAAATGAAATTCTGATGTCATAGAGAAAGAAAATCTGGGTAAAGTAGTTCTGATGATGTAAATAAGGGAACTGTGGTAAATGTAGTTCTTATGACACAGAAAAAGGCACTGTGGGAAAAGTGATCTGATAAAGCAGAGAAGTGCATTGTGGGAAATGTAATTATGATGACACAGAGAAAGGCAATGCGGGAAATGTAGTTCTGATGATGTACACATAGATACTGTGGGAAATGTAGTTCATATGAAACCAAGAAATGCTCTGTGGGACATGTCAATATGACGAAACAGAGAAAGGTACTATTGGTTATGTATTTCTAATGTCCAAGAGAAAGACACTGTGAGAAATGTAGTTCTGATAACATAGAGTAAGGCATTGGAATAATGAAGTTCTAATGACACCAAGAAAGGAACATTGATTTATGTAGTTCTGATGACCTGGATAATGGAACTGTGGCACATGTAGTTCTGATCTCATAGAGAAAGGCACTGTGGGAAATGTCGATCTGATGAAGCAGAGAAGGGCACTCTGGGAAATGAAGTTTTTTATGTCACAGAGAAGACGCTGTGAGAAATGCAGTTCTGATGATATATAGAAAGGCACTGTGAGTAATGTAGTTCTGATGTCATAGAGGAAGAAACTGGGGAAATGAAGTTCTGATGATGTAAATAAAGAAACTGTGAAATGTAGTTCTGATCTCATAGAGAAAGGAACTGTTGGTAATGTAGTTCTGATGATGTAGAGAAAGTAAGTGTGTGAAATATAGTTCTGATGATGTAAATAAAGGAACTTTGGGAAATGTAGTTATGATGACATTGAAGAAGGCATTGTGGGAAGTGTAATTCTGTGATTTAGGGAAAGGCACTGTGGGCAATTACTTCTGATGACACCAAGAAAGGGACTGTAGAAATGTAGTTTTGATGACAGAGAATGGCACAGTGGGAAATATAGTTCCTGTGTAGTAGAGAAAGGCACTATGGGAAATGAAGTTATCATGTAATACAGAAGGCACTGTGGGAATGTAATAGTGATTACATGGAAAGGCTACTCTGGGAAATGTAGTTCTGATGTCATAGAGAAAGGTACTGTGGGAAATGTACTTCTTATGTCACAGAGAAACACACTATGGGAAATGTAGTTGTGATATCATAGAAAAACGAATTGTAGGAAATAGAGTTATGATGACATACACATAGGAACTCTGGGAAATGTAGTTCAGATGACACCAAGAAAGGCACTGTGAGAAATGAAGTATTGATTATGAAGATAAAGGCAAGATGGGCAATGTAGCTGTGATGGCATAGAGACAGGCACTGTGGGAAATGTAGTGCAGATATCACTGAGGAAGGCATTATGGGAAATGTTGCTCTGATGACACCAAGAAAGGCACTGTGAGGAATGACCATCTGATGAAAAAGTGAAAGGCACTGTGGGAAATATATTTCTGTTAAATAGAGAAAGGCACTGTGGGAAATGTAGTTCTGATGTCATAGAGAAAGGAAATGTGAGAAATGTAGTTCTGATGATGTAGAGAAAAGAACTGTGAGCAATGCAATTCTAATGTTGTAGAAAAAAAGTGTGGCAAATGTAGTTCTGTGACACAGAGAAAGAAATAGTGGGAAACATAGTTATGATGACATAGAGAAAGGAACTTTGGGTAATGAAGTTCTAATGACAGAGAGAAAGGAACTGTGGGAAATGATGTTCTGATGACCTAGATACAGGCACTATAGGAAATGGGGTTTTGATTATGTAGAGAAAGGTACTGTGAGAAATAAAGTTATGATGAGACAGAACAAGGAACTTTGGGTAATATAGTTCTGATGACATAAAGAAAGGAACTGGGATAAATGTGGTCTGATGATGTACAAATAGGAAATGTGGGAAGTGTAGTTCAGATGACACTAAGAAAGTCACTGTAGGTAATGTCAATGTGATAAAGGCCCTGTGGGAGATGCATTTCTGTGGCACAGAGAAAGGCACTGTATGAAATCCAGTTCTGATTACACAGAGAAAGGAAATTGGCTAATGTAGTTTTGATGGGATATAGAAAGGAAATGTGGGAAATACAGCTCTTATGTCACAGAAAAAGTCACTCTGGAAAAAAAAAGAGTTCTTATGACACAGAGAGAGGCACTGTGGGAAATGTAATTCTGATGACATTGAAAAAGGAACTGTGATAAATGTAGTTCTTTTGACATCCATATAGGAACAGTGGGAAATGAAGTTCTGATGACACCAAGAAAGGCACTGTAAGTAATGATGATCTGATGAAACAGAGGAAGGAACTGTGGGAAATGTAGTTCTGATGATATAGAGAAAGGCACTATGGGTAAGGAAGTCCTGATAATGTACATAAAGCATTGACATTCTGAGGTAATAGAGACAGTCACTGTGGGATATAGTTCAGATGACACCAAGGAAAGCAATGTGGGAAATGCCTTTCTGATGACATCAAGGAAGGCATTGTGGGTAATATATTTCTGTGACATGGAGAAAGGCATTGTGAAAAATGCAGTTCTGATGACATAGAGAAAGACACTGTGGAAAATGTAGTGTTGATGTGGTAGAGCAAGGAACTCTGGGAGATGTAGATCTAATGATGATGAAAGGCACTGTGGGGAATGAATGACAGATGGCATAGAGAAGGGCACTGTAGGAAATGCAGTTCTAATGACATAAAAAGGAATGTGGGAAATGTAGTTTTGATGTGTTGAGAAAGGAAATTTGTGTAATGAAGTTGTGATGTCATAGAGAGAGGAACTGTGGGAAATGTAGTTCAGATGTTACCAAGTAAGGCACTGTGGGAAATGTTGCTCTGATGAAACAGAGGAAGGAATTGTGGAAAATACAGTTCTGATGACACAAAGAAAGACACTGTTGGTAATGAAGTTCTGATGATGTAGATAAAGGAACTGTGGGAAATGTGGTTCTGATGATGAAGATAAGGGCGAAATGGGCAATGTAGTTCAGATGTCACCGGGAAATGCACATTGGGCAATGCATTTCTGTGACATGGAGATGAAGGCACTGTAGGAAATATAGTTCAGATGCCATAGAGAACTGAAGTGTGGGAAATGTAGTTCTGATATCATAGAGAAAGGAACTGTGGAAAATATAGTTGTGATGAGGTAGAGAAAAACACATGGGAAATGTAGTTAAGATTTCATAAAGAAAGGGATTATTTGTAGTTCTAATGATGTTAAGAAAAGAACTGTGGGAAATGTGTTTCTGAGGGTGTGGAGTTAGGCACTGAGGAAATGTAGTTCTGATAACACTGAGAAAGACACTGTGGGAAATGTAGTTCTGATGATGTAGAGAAAGGCAGTGTGGGAAATGTAGTTATTTTGACCTTGAGAAAGGCACTGTGGGAAAAATAATTTTGAGACACAGAGCAAGGAACTATGGGTAATGTAGTTCTGCTGAGATGGATAAAGGCACTGTGGGAAATGTATTTCTTATGTCATAGACAAGGACACTGTGGGAAATGTAGTTCTGATGACTAAGAGAAAGGAACTGCGGGAAAATAGGTGTGATGACGTACACATAGGAACTGTGGGAAATGTAGTTCAGATGACAACGCAAAAGGCACTGGGGGTAATGTTGATCTGATGAAAGAAAGAAAGGCTCTAAGTGAAATGTATTTCTGTGACTTACAGCAAGGTTCTGAGGGAAATGTAGTTATAACGACAGAGAGAATGACACTAAGGAAAATGTAGTTCTTATGTCACAGAGAAAGACAGTGTGGGAAATATAGTTCTGATGACATAGAGAAAGGAAATATGGTTATTAATTATGGATGATGTAAAGAAAGGTACTTTAGGAAAAGCAGTTCTAATGACATAAAGAAAGGATTGTGTGAAATGTAGTTCTGTGACATAGAGAAAGGGACTATGGGAAATGTAGTTCTGATTACAAAGAGAAAGGAACTTTTGGTAATGTTTTTGCGATGTCATAGAGAAAAGAACTGTGGGAAATGTAGTTCTGATGATGTACACATAGGAACTGTGGGATGACACCTAGAAAGTCACTGTGGGTAATGTAGTGTTGATGATGTAGCTAAAGGCAAGATGGGCAATTTAGTTCTAATGTCATAGAGACAGGCACTGTGGTAATTGCCATTCAGATGATAACAAGGAGGGAACTGAGGGAAAAGTACTGATGATGTATATAAAGGCAAGTTGTGCAACATAGTTCTAGTGTCATAGAAACAGGCACTGTGGGAAATATAGTTCAGATGATACCAAGGAAGGCCCAGTGGGAAATGTGGTTCTGATATTATAGAGAAAGGCACTGTGGGAAATGTAGTTCTATGACATAGAGAAAGAACTGTGGGAAATGTATTTCTGTGACATAGAGAAAGTACTCTGGAAAATAAAGTTTTAGTGACACAGAGAAAGGAACTGGGATAAATGAAGTTCTAAAGATGTAGCCATAGGAACTGTGGGACATGTAGTACTGATGTCATAGAGAAAAGATGTATGGGAAATGTAGTACTGGTGACACAGAGAAAGGCACTGTGGGAAATGTAGTTCTGATGACATAGAGAAAGTAAATAAGGGAAATTTATTGCTGATGACACTTGGAAAGGTACTGTGCGAAATGTAGTTTTGATGTCATAGTGCAGGAAATTGTGAGAAATGTAGTTCTGAGGTCATAGAGAAAGGAACTGTGGGAAATGTAGTTCTATTTACATAGAAAAAGGAACTGTGGGAAATGTAGTTCTGATGATGTAAATAAAGGAACTATGAGAAATGCAGTTCTGATGACACTGGGAGAGACATTGTGGAAATGTATTTCTAATGACATAGAGAAGGGCATGGTAGTGAATGTTTAATTGATGAATCAGAGAATGGCATTGGGCAAAATGTAGTTGTGTCACATACTGAAAGGCACTGCGGGAAATGTAATGGTGATGACATAGAGAAAACAACTGTGGGTAATGTAATTCTGATGCCATGAAGAAAGGAAGTGTGGTAAATGAAGTTCTGATGACATAGAGAAAGGTGACTTAAGAAATGTAGTTATAATTACAAGGAGAACTGTACAGTGGATAATGCTATCATACATAGTAAAGGGAAGTGTGGGATATGTTGTTCTCATGGCTATAAAAGTGCACTGTGGGAAATATATTTCTGATGTCATATTGAAAGGCACTGTGGGAAATGTAATTATGATGACATGGAGAAAGGCACTGTGGAAAATATATTTCAGATCACACAGTGAAAAACACTGCGGAAAATGATGTTCTGATGATGTAGAGAAAGGCCCTGTAAGAAATGTGGATCTGATGAACAGAAAAACACTCTGTGGGAAATGCCTTTTGATGACATAGAAAAAGGGACTGTGGGAAATGTAGTTCTTATGTCACAGAGAAAGGAAGTGAGGGAAAGATAATTCTGAATATGTAGAAAAAGACACTGTGAGAAATATATTTGTAATGTCATACAGAAAGGCACTGTGGACAATGTAATTATGAAGATATTAAGAAAGGCACTGGAGGAAATGTAGTTCAGATCACACAGTGAAAGACAATGTGTAAAATGATGTTCTGATGATGAAGAGAAAGGCACTTTGATAAATGCAGTTCTGGGACATAGAAAAAGGCACTGTGGGAAATGTAGTTCTTATGTCAGGGAGAAAGACAGAGTGGGTAATGTATTTTGGATGACATAGAGAAAGGAACTGTGATAAATGTACTTCTGACGACATTCACATAAGAACTGTGGGAAATGTAGTTCAGATGACACCAAGAAAGAACTGTGGGTAATGTGATTCTGATGAAAGAGAAAAAGGCATTGTGGGAAATGTAATTCTGTGAAATTGAGAAAGGCACTCTGGGAAATGTAATACTGATGTCATAAAGAAAGGAACTGTGGGAAATGCAGTTCTGATAACACAGAAAAAGCACTGTGAAAAAATGGTGTTCTGTGACTTACAGAAAGGCAATGTGGGCAATTAGTTCTGACAACACCAAGGAAGGCACTGTGGGAAATGTAGTTCTGATGACACAGAGAAAGGCACAGTAGCAGATGTATTTGTGATGACACAAAAATGAACTGTGATGATGTAGAGAAAGGCACTGTGGGAAATGTAGTTCTGATGCCATGAAGAAAGGAACAGTGGGGAATGAAGTTCTGATGTCATACATAAAGGCACTGTGGGTAATGTAATTATGAAGATGTGTACAAAGGCACTGTGGGAAATGTCATTCTGATGAAACACTGAAAGGCACTGTAGGAAATATATTTCTGTGACATAGAGAAAGTCACTGTGGGAAATGTAGTTCTTATGTCACAGGAAAGACACTGTGGGATATGTTTTCCAGATGATGTAGAGAAAGGAACTGTAGGAAAAGTAGTTCTGATGATGTAGAGAATGGAAGTGTGGGAAATGTAGTAAAGGTGACACAGATAAAAGGATTGTGGGACACGAAATATGGAAATATGGATGATGTAGATAAAGACAAGATGGGCAATGTAGTTATGATGGCATAGGGACTCACACTGTAGTAAATGTAGTTCAGATGTCACCGCACTGTGGGAAATGTTGCTCTGATGAAATGGGGAAATGCACTGTGGGAAATGTAGTTATTATGTCACAGAGAATGTAACTGTGGGAAATGTAATTCTAATGTCATAGAGAAAGGAAGTGTGAGTAATATAGTTCTCTGACATAGAGGAAGGAAGGTGGGAAATGCAGTTCTGATGACATAGAGAAAGGCACTGTGGAAAATGTGGTTCTGATGTGGTAGAGAAAGGCAGTGTTTGAAATGTAGTTCTGCTAACACAGAGAATGGCACTGTGGGTAATATAGTGCTGATAACGTAGAGAAAGGAACTGTGAGAAATGTAGTTCTGTTTACCCCGAGAAACACACAGTGGGTAATGTAGTTCTGATGATGTAGAGAAAGTAACTGTGAGAAATGTAGTTCTGATGATGAAAATATAGGAATTTTGGGTAATGTAGACAGATCACAACAAGAAAAACTGTCTTTAATTTTGATCAGATGAAAGTGGGAAGGACACTGTGGGAAATGTAGTTCTGATGTCATAGAGAAAGGAAGTGTGGGAAATATAGTTCTGATGAAACAAAGAGAGGAACTCTGGGAAATGTAGTGTTTTTTAAAAGATTTATTTATGTATTATGTACACAGAAGAGGGTGCCAGATCTCATTACAGATGCTTGTGAGCCACCATGTGGGTGGTGGAAATTGAAGTAGGGACCTTTGGAAGATCAGTCAGTGCTCTTAACCTCTAAGCCATCTCTCCTGCCAGAAATGTAGTTCTTATGTCACAGAGAAAGACACTTTGGAAATGTAGTTCTGATGTCATAGAGAAAAGAGGTGTGGAAATGGAGTTCCTATGATGTAGATAAAGGCAAGATAGGCAATGCATTTTTGATGTCCTAAAGTCAGGCATTGTGGGGAATGTAGTTCAGATGGCACTGAGGACATCACTGTGGGAAATGTCGTTGTGATGACACAGAGAAAGGCACTGTAGGAAATGAATTTCTGTGACATAGAGAAAGGCACTGGGGGAAAGGTAGTTCTGATGTCAAAGATAAAAGAGTTTTGAGAAACATAGTTCTTATTACATAAAGGCACAGTGGGAAATGTAGTTCCGATAAAGTAGTGAAAGTAACTGTGGGAAATGTAGTTCTGATGTCTTAGAGAAAGGCACTTTGGGAAATGTCTTTCTTATTTCATAGAGAAAGGAATGTTGGGAGATGTAGCTCTGATGACACCAAGAAAGGCACTGTTGGAAATGAAGATTCAGATGACATATTTAAAGACACTGTAGGTAATGAATTCCTAATGATGTAGAGAAAGGTAATGCAGGAATGTAGGAAATAAAGTTATGGTGACACAGAGAAAGGAACTGTGGGAATGTATTTCTTATGTCATAGAGGAAGACACTGTGGAAAATGTAGTTCTGGTGTCTTAGCAAAAGGATCTGTCGGGAAATGTAGATCTGATGTCATAGAGAAATGATGTGTGGGAAATGAAGTTCTGATGTCTAAAGAAATTTACTATTGGAAATCTAGTTCTGATCATGTAAAAATGCAACTGTGGGAAATGTAGTTTTGGTGACAGCAAGAAACTGTTTCTGATGAAACAGAAAAAGGCACTGTGGGAAATGTAGTTCTGATTACCCAGAAAAGGGCACTGTGAGAAATGTAGTTCTTATGTCACAGGGACAGACTCTGTGGTAAATGTAGTTCTGATGACTTAGAGAAAGGAAATGTGGGGAATGTTGATCTCATGATTTTGAGAAAGGCAGTGTTGGATATGTAGTTCTGATGCCATAGAGATAGGGACTGTGGAAAATGTAATTGTGATGACAGAGAAAAAGTCACTGTGGGAAATGTAGCTTTTGTGTCACAGAACAAGGCATTGTAGGAATTGTCGATCTGATGAAACAGAGAAAGGAACTGGGGGAAAGGTATTTCTGTTGATGTAAATGAAGGAACTGTGGGAAATGAAGTTCTGATGACATAGAGAAAAGCACTGTGGGAAATATAGTTCTGTTGATGTAAATAAAAAAAAAACTTGGGCAATGTAGTTCTGCTGGCATAGAGACAGGCACTGTGGGAAATGTAGTTCTGATGAGGCCAAGAAAAGCACTGCAGGAAATGTAGTTCTTATGTCACATAGAAAGTAACTTTGGTAAATGTAATTCTGATGTCATAGAGAAATGAAGTGTGGGAAATGCAGTTCTCTGAGATAGAGAAAGGAAGATGGGAAATGTAGTTCTGTGACTTATGGAAATGCAGTTCTGATTTGATAGAAAAAGGCTGTGCTTGAAATGTAGTTCTTATCACACAGAAAAAGGCACTGTGGGTTCTAAAGTGCTGATAATGTAGAGAAAGGACCTGTGGGAAATGTAGTTCTGAAGATGTAGTAAAAGACACTGTGGGAAATGTAATTTTGATCACAGGGAAAAAGGCACTGTTGGAAATGTAGTTCTTATATAAAAGAGAAAGACGTTCCAGGTAATGTAGTGCTGATGATGTAGAGATGGAACTTTGGGAAATGTAGTTTTGGTGATGTAAACATAGGAACTGTGGGAAATGTAATCTGGATGACAGCAAGAACGGCACTGTGGGGAATGTTCTGATGAAACAGAGAAAGGCAGTATGGGAAATGTTTTTGGATGATAAAGAGTACCCACTGTGAGAAATTGAGTTCTTATGACATAAATAGAGGCAAGGTGGGAAATGTAGATATGATGACAGGGAGAAAGGCACTGTTGGAAATGCAGTTCTAATGAAGGAGAGTAGGAACTATGGGAAATGTAGTTATGATGACATAGACATAGGAACTGTGGGTAATGATGTTCTGATGAGGTAGAGACAGACACTATAGGAAATGTGGTTTTGATTACAGAAAGGAAGTATGGAAAATACAGTTCTTATGTTACAAAGAAAGGAAGTGTGGGAAATGTAGTTCAGTGACATAGAGAAAAAAACTGGGAAATTTAGTTTAGTGACATACATAAAGGCACTATGGGAAATGTAGTTTTGATGTTGTAGTGACAGGCATTTTGGGAATTATAGTTCAGATGACTAAGAAGAAGGCACTGTGGGTAATGGATTTCTGATGACCTTGAGAAAGGAACTTTAGAAATTGTGGTTCTGATGATGGAGAGAAAAGGACCGTGGGAAATGTAGTTCTCATGTTGTAAAAAACGAATTGGGGGAAATGTAGTTCTGATGACATAGAAAAAGGAAGCATGGTAAATAAGTTCTGTGACAATGAAAAAGAAATGTAGGAATTGTAAATGTGATGATGCAGAAAAAAGTCACTGTGGAAAATGTAGTTCTGATAACGTAGAGAAAGGCACTGTGAGTAATGTAGTTCTTATGTCACTGAGCAAGAAACTATGGGAAATGAAGTTCTGATGACACCGTGAAAGGAACAAGGGGTAATGAACTTCTGATGGTGTAGAGTAGA
>NW_023414025.1:0-11731 GCF_903995425.1 Onychomys torridus | reverse complement strand
CTGGAATATTGGGCCATGATCATAGGGCGCAAAACAATCTTTTGTGTGTTCCCAACCAAATAATACTTCATCAGAGAAACTGGTCTCAAAGCACCTAGCCCATCAGAGAATGAAATATGTACATCAATAATTCTTCCAGCACAGCCAACACCCTCCCAACCTTCCCACAAAACCCATACACAGTGGCACATAATGTACACATTCAGCTCAAAAAACCCACTGCTGAATACATCCCGTTATAATAACTTGTTACTACCGTACAGATAATTATCTATGGATCACAGGAAATGCCATATAGCCATTTGCAATTCAGAAAATGTTTTTTCTTACCGTCAACAGTGGGTGTAGTTCCCCACCACTATTGATTAATCCTTCATTGGCTCCTCCTGCATCTCAGATTTTTTTTCTTTTTTCTTTATTATTATGTGTTTTATTTTAAAATATACATCAGCCATGCGGTTCCCCCTGTCTCCCCCTGCCCTACCACCACCTTCCCTCCAGTCCTCCCTGCCCCCTCCATTCCCAGTCCTTCTTCCTCTCCAGGACCAAGACACCCCGGGGATTCATTTTAAAGACCTGGTAATTCCAGGACAGTTGAGATGCAGGGTTTATTTTATATTTTACTATCAGTTTTACACAAGGTAAATATGGTATACATACATTTCAAGTCAAATATATGAGTTTTTATTTTCCCAATGAAGAAATGTCCAATCCTAAAAGGGGACTGCAGCTGGTATGATAAGAGAAGACTAGTATACCTTGTGACCCTGGCTGCACTCTTTGTACAAATTGCTCAAACACTTTTGGTTTTGGATATCCTCTCCCCTAAAAATTTTTACTCTAGAATGAAAAATTTAGTTTCTGAGGGATATCTGCCCTAGGGTGAGTTTTCCATTATGTACCTGTCTTCAATAAGACTTATTGCATTTTACAGACTGAATCATGTAAAAAAGAAATAGATATGGTTTCGGATGATTTTCTGTTGTCTTTTTTTTTGTCCTCTCCCATAGAAGTTGACCAAATTCCTTATCTGATACTCTCCAAAATGTTGGAACCACAGTGTCAATATCACTAACAAAGACTGAATGTATTTACACTTTTGAACGTGAGGCCCATATCATAGGTGAGGGACTGTACTACTCTCCATGTCAGTATGTAGCTGTGCCCTGCTGAGAGGTCTTGAGCTCTGCCTCCTGACCCAGCATCAGTGATTTTGTTTCTGAAGCTTCTGGACCCTGTCCCAGCTAATTGTGGGGTTCCATTCATGCTTCCATTTGTGTGGTCTCATATTTTGAAGTGGTATCATTGTTACTAGAGGAGTATGGTGATCATTTTATAGAATTGAGTGTTTCATTGGTTCTTTTGTATGATTTATTCAGGTTTGATTTTATTAGTATTGGCTGAGTATTCTCTTGTACAGTATGGGTTAAGATTCAGAACTAATTTACATGCATTCTGATCTTTATTGTTTCTTTCTGACTAATGATATTTCATTTTTATATTTTCAACACACAGTTATTTGTGCATGAACTCACACACATAGCATTCACTCAGTTGTGCACACACTGTAACTCACATGTGGATGGTGGATGGGAATAATTTACTAGAGTTCAATGCCTTTATTCTGCCATGATTCTCAGGAATTGAATTCAGACTTGTTGGCATGTACCTTTACTTGCTGAACCATCTACTAGTCCCTAATTTTTAAATGTATACCTTTATACCAATAGACTTTGACTTCCCCCTCGCAACACTTTATTTTGTAGATTCCACTGTTCTGTTATTTTTGTTCATTTCAAGAATGCTATGCTTTATTCCTACCACCATTTGTGTCCAAGAATTTTAGAACCCTCTCTCAATTTCATTAGCATCTCTCTGATTGTTGTGTTTTATTTTCTAGCCTCTATGTGTTTGTACATTTTCTATACTTTATTTTTGTTCTATTTTGTATTTTTTATACTATGATCTTAAAAAAGTCAAAGTTATTTCAAGTTCCTTATTTTTGAGAAGATTTTCTTTGCATAAGCCCATATTACTTTGCATAAAACCATTTTGAAAAGTAATTGCTCAGGCTGCTGCAAAAAATGTATTCTGGGTTGGGGTTTAGCTCAGTGGTTGAGTGCTTGCCAAGCAAGCACAAGGCCCTTGGTTCGATCCTCAGCTCCAAAAGAAAAAAAAAAGAAGTCTTCTGCTACTGTTCCTTGGAAAGGTCTGTAAATGTTAAATCAGTCCATTAATTTGTATATAGGCACCACCCTTCATTATTTAGCTTTCATTCTATGATATGTGCCTCAAAATCATCTGAAATTGGCTTCTTGGAACTTCAGAAAATTCAAAACACTGGAGGATCGCAGAGTTTAGCCTTTACAGAACTGACACTAAGGACTTAGAGGATACAATAACTAAAAGACAATAAGGAGGGAAGGGTTCACAGTTTACTTTTAGACATGTCAGATCTGGTAAGTCAGTGTTAAGTGGACATGCCAAGTAAAGTAGACTTCAGTGGGGTCAGGAATGAGAGCCCCCAGGGTAGAGATGGTCACCTTTTAGCCTCACTCAACCTAAGAGGGGAATTATAAGTGCCCATTTTGCTGATTCTTAAAGAGACAGCCTGCCCTTTGGTGAGTGTACCATGCATCAGAGGCAGGATCCAAATGCAGCTACTTGGATTCCAAAGCTTATTCTATATTCTTTCAATGTGAGATTTCAAGTTGTTTCTTTGTTTATTTTTAATAAATAAAAAAAGAATTAGATCAGAGAAGCAACAGACCCCCCTGCTGGCAAACTCCCTTAAAAGATCAGAGCTGTGTCCAACTGTCCAGAAGGAGGAGGGACTGCAAGAGCATGAATTGTTGAATCCAAGATTGCAAAAAGCACAGGGACAAATAGCCAAATGAATGGAAGCACATGAATTATGAACCAAAGGCTGTGGAGCCCCCAGCTGGATCAGGCCTTCTGGATAAGTGAGACAATTGAATAGCTTGATCTGTTTGGGAGGCTTCCAGGCTGTGGGACCTGGACCTGTCCCTTAGTGCATGAGCTGGCTGTTTGGAACCTTGGGCTTACACAGGGACACAGGCTGAGTCTGGAAGGAAGGGATGGGCCCTGACTGGAATGAATCCACCAGGTTTAAATGAGTCCCCACAATTGTCTTGGTCCTGAAGGACATGGAAATGGGGGGGAGGGGCTTGGGGGAAGGTGGGGGTGCGGGCAGGAGGGTGGAAGACAGGGGAACCCATGGCTGATGTATAAAATTAAAACACATAATAATAGTAATAATAAAAAAAAGAAAAAAAAATTAAAAAGATCAGAGCTGAAGTAACAACTTTTCACCAGAGACTGCTACATTTCTGCAGCATTAGAACCCTTGTTGAGTGAAGCATAGAAGTTACAATTTGGGCTCTAGGTGAGAAGAAACAGACATCTTTGTTGGAAACTCTAGTAGAGCACAGCAGAAAATACTTTGACAACTCTGCTGAAAAACTCCTTCAGGGAAGTGGAGGACAGCATCAGTGGACATCTCTCTTGAGTAATTCTCCTAGCAGTCTGGAGCAGAGTCCAACTGTAAGGGCTCCCTTTTGGAGAGGAGCAAGATTAATACCTTTTGCATGGAGACCATTTCCCACTGAAAAAAAAAGCATCAGGAGTAGCCTGGCTTCTCAATATTCAGGTTACCTTTTCCCTCGCAGCAATAGGTATCCAGAGTATCTTCCCTTCATAGCTCTAGGTAAAATCTGACTTCTAGCAGTTGGGTTATCTTTCCCACCTGAACTGTAAAAACTTGCACTACTGTTTACTTCTATGATTTTTTGAGACAGGTTTTTGTGTGTAGTTTTGGAACTTGCACTATTATTTAAAGGGCAATGTAACTGTTTTAGATTTTGTACTTCTCGTAAATTGTGTGAAAAACTAATTCATGTATAAAAATTTGTAAATTTGTAATATTTCCTTTTCTGTCATGGTATAATGTCCAGATCAACTTATAAAAGTTTATAATTGGCTCTTGGTTCCAGAGAGATACAGTATCAGCATGAAAGAGGCATGGCAATAAGTGTCAGACATGGCAGCTAAAGCAGGAGGCTATGAACTCACATCCTTAAACTCCAGCCTAAAGCAGAGAATGGGACCTGAAAATGGTGTGTAGATGTAATTTCTGAAAGCCTGGCCCCAGTCACATATTTACTCCAGCAAGGCAGCATTTGCTAAAAATTTCCAAATGGTAACAACAACTTAGAAGGATTGATTTCCCTGGCTGCAAGAATACATGCTAGCTTTCTCTTACATGGACCAATTAATGATGAAGAAAAATTCTGAAAGAAGTTAGATGTGTCAACGCCTGTTACAGTAATTAATGCTTAAAAGAAGAAAAGCCTTCATGTAAAATTGTTTCTTTAAACTGTTTTTGTTCCTGTAATTATGTAATATCTCTGTGTTTGTGTGGGGAGGTGATCATACAATGTTATTCCTGAAAGTGTTAGACCATCATTGTATCTTGGAAATGAATGATAAGAAGTTGTCAAAAATCAGACGCTGGTCCTAAGAGTGAACATTTCTTAACTGCCCAGTAATATCTCTAGTGCTGAAAAATTTTTAAAGTCTATTTATATCATTTTCAAGGGTAGAAATGAGGACAAACCCATGCAAGAGAAAACCTTATTCATGTAAACAATTTGAAAAAGACTTTAAACATCACAGTTGTCTTCAGCTTCAAGAAAAAGAAATGATGTTTCATTTATTTTTCGTCACACACTTGAAGGTAGTAAATTACTTACCATGTTTACTTAGAACTAATGGTGGAGATCACTGGATTGTGGTTTCTATTTTGAAAAATTTGATGTTGATACTGAAGTTTTCTATATGTGTGACAAAAACATTTAGTGATGTTTTTTTTGTTGCCTTTATATTTATATTTCTCCTATCCCTTTTGTTCATTTTCTATTGCACCTTTTCTTGTGATAGGTATTTTTCTGCTGTAATATATAGAATGATATACCTATAATCTAAGTGGTCCACTGTTTACTTAAATATCAGTCTGTGTTGTGATCATACTTTTCAAGTAAGGTTGTCTGTGAAATGGTGGTTTTTAATTTTTGGTTTTTTATGCTTGCTTTGTTTTTCATATTTTCACAAATTCTCTTGAGATATGTTCTTGTGATTCTGTTTGACTTGGGGGTTAGTAATGATTCAGGGATATATTTGAACTTGTGATGCTCATGTATCCTCCTCCTCAGTACAAGTCCAAATGCAGATGATGTACTCCCATCTTGTATGCTTTTTTCAACAAAATTTAACAATGTTAATGTTAAAATGCTTAATGGATGAGACTATAAGAAACGTTAAATACCTCATGTACGTATTCATGTGTGTATTTTCATTTATCTGATAAAGATGTAATAAAGTAGGGTAATCAGCAATCCACCATGCACCTCATACCATAGCTTGCTTTGTTATATATGTCTATTTATATAATCTGATGTTCCAGGACTGTCCCACCTACATGAGTTAACCATCTGTCATTTCATCATCAAGTACTTCCTTCCAAGAAAATTTTTCAGAGATGCCAGGTAATGTAATATCACTAAGATTTCTCTTGTAAGAAACATTTATGTGGTATGTGATATTATGGGTTGTAGGCTCATGGCAGATATGTAGAAACCAGAAGATAGCTTTGTGGTCCTCCTAATAGGATGATCATCATCTGGTTTCCAGGTTTGCACACCAAAGAACTTACCAATGAGCCTTCTCACTGGAGCTTGAATAAGATGTGTGAATATACTACAACACTGAATTATTGTCTTATTTCCAGATTGTAAACTAATTTCATAGAAGATTACAAAGACAAAGGACAAATAAATTATAAATTTTCTTTGCATATTAAAATATTTATACAACCACATATTTTTCAAAATTGATTATGGGGACTAAGCATTTGTTTATAACATTGTCTCCGAAACACAATCAAATACTAGAGAATTGCCTCATTCTGAAAAGTTGTTTCTGCTAAGCCTGAGGACCTGAGTTCTATCTCTGGGTGATTTATACTACTCCTACAATGTTTTTTATTTCTGCACTTGGGCATTGACATATGCACAATCCTACATCAGCCCATACACAAATTATTTTTAGACCTGAGTAAGTGCCATTTGCAACTAAATGACTCCATGCATTTCATCACTAGAACTCACATAGGGGAAGAAGATAACAGACAAATGTAACTTGTCCTCTCAGTGCTACATACACATACTGGCACAGGTGTAGACACACAAATGCAGTTCAAACATTTTTAAGTGGATGAAAATAACAGCAAAGAAAATAACCCAATTATTGATAATATAAATGATTTGCCCATTAAAATTATAGAATTTCAAGATATAATTCTGTTCCTCAAAACAATTTTGGTTTCTTTTTAAATATAGTTTTATCCTTTCATTTTCTGATTCCGTTGTAGGTCACTTAGAAACCCATGTTTCTGGACTTGAAGGTACATTATGTAATTCCAGCCATAGGGAGAATATGTTGAGCCAATATCTTTGAGTTTGAGTCCAGCTTGATCCCAATAGTGAATTCTAGTGCAGCCTATTTGGACACATCCTGTCTCAAAAAAATTCCAGAAGGAAAAGCATATCTCAAATTATGGAATTTTTTCATAATATAATCTGGCTCTACTGTGACTGGTTTCAACAAAAGATTTTGTTATCTTTACTCACATCAGGAGAAATGTGTTGACAATTAAATTAAAAAACAATCTAGAGAGTCCATTCACAGAGGTATAGAAATACATCGAATCCTTTGACAACCATTTAGAGGGGACATTCCTCACCTTCAAGTCACAGGAAACAAACAGCAGTAGGACATCTTCATCACCAAATTATAATGACATATTTGGGACCTGAAGAGTTGGCTCAGTAGTACTGGTCCTCTTGGTGACCCAAGTTGGATTTCTCACACCTACATACAAAAGAGCCATGTGTTGTTTCTCTTTGAACTTACTCCAGTGATGGTCCATCCTAAACCTGGCAAGTCTTCCTTAAGAACTCACATAACAATCAAATGCTCACAATTATCATTTCCATTGGCTCATAATTTTATGCCACATACAGTTCATATTCAAAATTTCAATCTTTCACAGCACATTATCACAAATGTTAGGAAATTTGGACTGCATGACCAGAGACAGATCTGACAATGCAAGGTAGATTTGTCACATCTACCAGTATTTCCATGTACTTGAGAGCATTTGCCTTGCCCCTTAGGAAACCAGAAATGCAAATAGTGAAAAGACAGATATGTATGTGATTCCATATTGTAAGAAAGGCTTTATTCATGTGCCTGTTATCTTAAAAAAGAATGAAATTTAATTTAAGTGCATAAGTTGTGCAAGTTAGTGTACCAAGTTCATGCTAGGTACCAATGGTGCCCAGAATATAAGCTTGAATAGAAGGCTCAGCACTTAGAACACTACCTGTACATACACAGGGCCTGACTCTGGTTCCCTGCACTCACAAGACAGCTCACAACTGACATGCCTCCAGTCACAGGATTTCTGATCCTGATTAAGGACTAATATTCAAGATATACATAGTGCATACAAGAAATGAGATAAATAAAACAAAAGGTCTCTTCTGAAAAAGGTCTAATACAAAAAATATAAATATTGAACACAGGAAATCAGATAAAAATATTCTCATCAGATTTGGAGGGCCCTGCAGAAAGGCTCCCTTTTCCCAAGACTGCAGACAGGACATGCAGTCTCCACACCCTGCCCCCACACCCATTTTCCCAAGACACCAGCCACTTCCTGAGACTCAGAGACCAGCCCCCAGCTTTCATCCTGCCTTGGAACTCCCACCTGGACCAGAGGTGAGTGCCTGGGGTTACACCCAGAGAAGCCCACACCTGGGTTCCAGCCCTGGGCACCAGCCACTCTGAGGAAGACCTGCCCAACTGGGCCCCAGGTTCTGGCTATAGGGCAGGACCCCCATCCACACTGGGAAGGTCCCCTCTCTCCAGTACCCTCAGGTGAACCCTACAACCTCCATGCCCTGCCCCCACACCCATCTGCCCTAGACCCAAGCCACTTCAGGAGACTTAGAAACCAGCCCCCAGCTTCCATCCTGTCCCAGAACTCCCATCTGGACCAGATGTGAGTACCTGGGGTTATAGTCAGAGAGGCAACCACCTCTGGGTTCTATCCCTGAGCACCAGCCATCCCAGGAGGACCTGCCCAACTTGGCCCCAGTTTCAGGCCATTTGGCAGGCCCTGCGGGAAGGCTCCCCTTTTCTAAGACTGCAGGCAGACCCTGCAATCTCCACACCCTGCCCCCATACACATTTGCCTGAGAACCCAGCCACTTCCTGAGACTCAGAGACCAGCCTCCAGCTCCCATCCATCTGGACCAGAGAGACCCTCCATTGGACACTATAGAGCCTTATATAGAAGAAATCAAAAATAAAGTGGATGAACAGACAAACAAAAAATGGGAAGAATGCTATAAAAAATCTAGAGGAAAGGACAAATAAAGGGGAAGAAATCATGCAAAGATCAATGGTCAGGCCCCAGGTGGAGCTCCAGGCATCCAATTATCAAAAAAGAGGAGGGACTGTAAGAGCATGAATTGTTGAGACCAAGAATAGAAAAGCACAGGGACATATAGCCAAACAAATGGAAGCACATGAATTATGAACCAAAGGCTGTGGAGCCCCCAGCTGGATCAGGCCCTCTGAATAAGTGAGACAATTGAATAGTTTGAACTGTTTGGGAGGCATCCAGGCTGTGGGACTGGGACCTGTCCTTAGTGCATGAGCTGGCTGTTTGGAACCTTGGGCTTAAACAGGGACATTTTGCTCAGCCTGGAAGGAGGGGATAGGACCTGCCTGTACTGAATCGGGAGATGGGAGTGGAGGGGAGGGGCTGGGGGAAGATGGGGGCGGGGACAGAAAGGGGGAGGACAGGGGAACCCATGGCTGATGTGTAAAATTAAAACACAAATATAATAAATAACAAAAAAAGAAATAGAATTTTCAGTGAGATTAAAAAAATATCTCTAACCTTTTAATGTTCTGAGAAACTGTTTACTATAATCACACATACACACCCCCACAAACACACACCCACACACACACACCAAACACAACACACCCCTTCTTATACAGCATATGTGGTAAAACCCTCTGTCTATTCCTTCTCATAAGATTTGCCTATGAAAATAATAGTAGTATGTTTTCCTCTAAGACCCATGGCCTTATTCTTAGCTACCTTCTACATACTTATCTTTATACCCACATATAATTGTAGCTCTTACTTATAATCAAAGAATTTTCATGCAGTAGATGAATAGCATTACAGAAATTCCCACATGGTCAACAGGCAGAGAACAACTGACTTTGGAGTGTCCAGCAACAACTAATAACATAAGGCACAGGGAACATTACAGGAGAGGGTGTAGGTACATTTTAAGAGCCAGAGCATCAGGAAGTCTGTTGTGAGACTGTGCTTTCGAACTCTGACAGGGAAGCTATATCTATGAATTCTGAACAAAATGACTGCTTAAACAAACCTCAACAATATCAACCATTTAAGAGTTCAATTTAGTTGGGGGAAATCTCAAGGGCCCACCAGTAGATGAGGAGCTACAAGCAATTAACAACCAAGGATGTACCACGTGATTGGTTATCTAACACCAAGTGTCCAACTCTAGAAACATACATGCATGTACCACTGAACAGAATCATTATATTCATATGTTGATTCATTTATATGTATATGTAACAACAAAGATTAAATAAGAGAAGACTGTGAATTTGACAGCAGGCTGGAGTTGGTGGGAATGGGCATTGAAGGAGTGGGTAGAAGGAAGGGGCAAATGATGTAATATATTTTAATTAAATATAGAAGATATATATATGTATATTTAATGAACACTCAAAAATAAATGAAACAAAAATTCAAACATGTTAAAGTCTAATATCAAAAATCTTCGTATTGAAAACAAGAAATTAGATGAATTAAACAAATATTCTCACAAATAAAGGTCTAATATCCAAACATTTCAGAGAGATCCATTTGGGAAGTAGGATGTATTTTGATATTAGACATTTATCAGATAATTTTTGTTTTTCTTAATTTCTTGGTTTACATATATATATATTTGATATTAGACATTTATCACATGAAAATTTTTGTTGTTTTCATATAATTATGTTCAGTATGTATATTTTGCATATTAGTCTTTTATCACATGAGAATTTTGTTATTTATATTGTTTCTTTGGTACAATGTGTATAGTTGGGATTTCAATCCTTTATCAGATAAGAATTTTTGTATTATTTATCTGATTCCTAGTTTTCAAAATGTATATTTAGAATATAGTCTTTTATCAGTTGAGAATTTTTGTTTCATTTACTTTCTTGTGATCAGTATGTATATTTTGGATATAAGACCTACATCAGATGAGAATTTTGTTTTATGTAGCTAATGTCTTGTCTTGTTTTTGAAATTAGACCTTTATCAGAGCAGAATTTTTGTTCATTTATCTGATTTCTTGGATTAAATTTGTGAATTTTGGAAATTAGAACTCTATCAGATGAGAATTTGTTTCATTTACTTTCTTGTGTTCAATAAGTATATTTTTGATAATACACCCATATCAGATCAGCATATTTTTTGTTTTTTGTTTTTTGTTTTTTGTTTTTTGAGACAGGGTTTCTCTGTGTTGCTTTATGCCAGTACTGGATCTCTCTCTGTTGACCAGGCTGGTCTCGAACTCACAAAGATCCCCCTGGCTCTGCCTCCTGAGTGTTGGGATTAAAAACATGCACCATGACCATCCAGCTAGCATTTTTGTTTTATTTATTTTATTTATCTGATTTCTCATATACAGTATGTATATTTTCAGTATTACTCCTGTATCCGATGAAAAATTTTGTTTACATTTCTAATTTCTTGATTTCTATATGTAACTATAGATATTACAACTTTATCAGATGAAAATTTTTGGTTTGTTTATCTAATTATATTTAATATGTCTATATTGGATATTAGACCTTTTTCAAATGAAATTTTTGTTTTCTGTATCTGTTTTCTTGTGCTCATAATATATATTTTCAATAATAGGTCTACTTTTCAGAATTCTGTTTTTTCTAATATTTTGTGTTCAATAAGAATATTTTTGGTATTAGACCTTTATCAGATGACAATTTTGTTTTGTTTATTTGATTTCTTAAGTTCAGTATTCATATTCTGAGTATTAAACCTTTAAAGATGAGAATATTTGTTTTATCTCTCTGGTTTCTAGCATTCATTATTTATATTTTGGATATTAGAACTTTATCAGGTAAGAAATTTTGTCTCATTTAACTAGTTTCTTATGGTCAATATAATAAAGATCTACTGTCCAAAATATACATATTGTACGTACTTATGTAAATGAAACAAAAATTCTCTTCAGATAAAGGTCTAATTTCCAAATATACATACTGAACACAAGAAATCAGAAAACAAATTTCTTATGTGATAAAGGTGAATTATAAAAACATACATATTATACACAAGAACTTTAATAAAACAAAAATTCTCATCTGATTATAGTCTAATATCAAAAAAATATATACTGAACACAAGAAAATGAATAAACAAATTTTCTCACCTGATACCTGATATCCAAAATAAACATATTGATCCCAAGCAATCAGATAAATAACATGAAATTTTTTTCATCTGATAAGGATCTCT
>NW_023414024.1:0-6856 GCF_903995425.1 Onychomys torridus | reverse complement strand
GGTGTGGCCAGGTGAGTGCAGGGCTCCTGGAGGTCAGAAGAGGGTGTCAGATGCCCTGGGTGTGGGTGCTGGAACTGAACTTGGGTCTGGACCAGAGCAGAAGGTTCTCTCTGAGTCTCAGCCATCCCTCCAGCCCTAAGGATGCTGTTTCAATAGGTGTTCAGTGTGGTGTCCTGCAGACGATATTGAGTAAAGTTTGAAGAAATCATTTGTTAGCTTCTTATCTATCACTTTGTATCCCCTGATCTCCTTCAGTTGTCTTATTGCTCTAGCTACAACTTCAAGTACTACATTGCATAGATAGGGGGAGGTGGACAGCCTTGTCTTGTTCCTGATATTAGTGGCTACTTTGGGTTTCTCTCCACTAAATTAAATTACATTAAATTAAATGTTGGCTTTAGGTTTGCTGTGAATTGTCTTGATTATGTTTAGGTTTGTCCCTTGTATCCCTGATCTCTCCAAGACTTTTTATCATGAAAGTGTGTTGGATTTTGTCAAAGGATTTTTCTGCATGTCAGGAGATGATCATGTGTGGTGATATATTGCTTGTCATCTAGGAAATAAAGCTTGTCTGAAGTTCAGAGGACAGAACAAACCACCAGATTAAACATAGAGGCCAGGCAATGGTGGCACACACCTTTAATCCTAGCACTCGGTTGGCAGAGGCAGACATCCATCTGGATCTCTGTGAGTTCAAAGCCACCCTGGACTACAGGAGATTAATCCAGTTTGAAAACAGAGCCAGGCAGTGGCAGCACACACCTTTAATCCCAGCACTGGGGGGAGGGGCACAGGCAGGCAGATCTCTTAAGAGTTCGAGGCCAGCCTGGGCTACAGAGTAAGATACAAAACAGGCACCAAAGCTACACAGAAAAGCCCTGTCTTGAAAAACAAAAACAAAAACAACAACAACAAAAAAGTGTCTATGGTTTGTTCCTTCAGCTCACTGATCTTTCATTATTTGCTCCAATATGTGTTTTTATTAAGACATTAGGATTTGTGCGATACACATGGGTTTTCCTTTCAGTTGTTTGTTTATATGGCAGATTAATATTGATTTTGTTTGTTGAACAATCCCTGTATCTCTGGGATGAACCCTATTTGCTCATCGTGGGTGATCTTTTTGATGTGATTCTTGTAATTGGGTTTTCCAGGATTTTGTTGAATATTTTTGCATCTATGTTCATAAGGGGAATTGGTCTGTAATTCCCTTTCTTTGTTGAGTCTTTGTGTGGTTTGGGTATCAGGGTGACTGGGGCCTCATAAAATGAAATGGGGCAATGTTCCTTCTGTTTCTATTTTGTGGAATAATTTGAGCAGCATTGGAATCACCCTCTTCTTCTGAAAAGTCCGTAGAGTTCTGTGCTAAAACCATGTGCCCTGGGCTTTTGTTGTTGGAAGTTTGTTAAATGACTGCTTGTATTTCTTTAGGGATTATAGGTCAGTTCAAGTTATTTATCTGATCTTGATTTAACTTTGATAAGTGGTATCTATTGAACAAAATTACCCATATCTTTTAGATTTCCAGTTTTGTGGAGTACAGGTCTTTGAAGTATGACTCAATGATTCTTTGGACTTCCTCAGTGTCTCTTGCTATTTCTCCCTTTTCCATTTCTGATTTTGTTTAATTTGGACATTTCCTGTGTCTTTTATTAGTTTTGACAAGGGTTTGTGTTAGGAGCCTTGTGGACTAGTTTTGGATCAGCATATGCTTGTCTAACGTGTCTCTGACAGGCAAGGCCCATGGAAACAGCCTCTCACTTGGCAAAGACCAGTGGACCGCAGTGCAGCACAGCACACTGCTGGGACCCAGGGCCTGCACGCTCTCGTCTCTCTCACCATGTTGAAGGTTCTCGTGGTGGTCTCTAGTGTCACCTGCCAGTCACACCGGGGACAGGTGTGATCATTCCCAGAAACCCATTTTATTTCTCAAATATTTTCACCTAAAGTTGTTTGGGAACTGATGCTTCTCAGGTTTCTTCTCTGTAAATACCAGCTATCACTCCAGACCCTGGGAACTGTTCTGATTCAGTGCTGAGAGGATCAGAAACAATAAAAGTTACAGAGAACATGTAAGGAAGCAGCACAGGGGACATTAACTATGTCTCCCAGTTCTGGGGAAGACATTAAGAATGGTGCAGCATGATGGAAAAAGAGTGTGTTATCAAAGCTCCCCTTTATAGAGAGGCTTAGGCATGCAGAACCCTTGTGTAGGACAAGGGAACAGTTAGAGATATACAAGCTAACTGTGTGCAAGCAGCTTATGGCAAATCACCCCTATTTCTGTAAATACGCTTTGTTTTAGATGATATTGTTGTTTTTGACAATGTGTGCCTACGTTTATCACCTTTTTGCTTTGTTGGACAGGAAGTGTGCATCTCAATTTTTATCCAAGAGTGCAAAGTACTGAGCGCTATTTAAAAGTTGTTTTGATAAATGTTGGAGAAACCATGTTTGTTTTGCCTGGGATTACTGCTGAAGAGTGGGGAAAGCTTGTTTGTTTTGAAGTATAAATAAGATGGCTCGGGCTAGCTATTGGCCCTGCCACTCCTCTGGCTGTCAGAGTCTTCTTTGTGACAACGTCCCTTCCCTGTCTCAGGACCTGTAACCAAGCCGAGGCAGGCCCTGGGCAGCTTGTCTATCTTGTTGATTTTCTCAAAGAACCAACTCTTTGTTCCACTGAGTCTTTGTGTTGTTCTCTTTGTTTCTATTTTATTGATTTCAGCCCTCAGTTTGATAATTATTTGTGTGGTGATATTGTGTCCCCCAATATACTGTGCACCCTAATAAACTTATCTGGGGTCAGAACAGAGCAGCCACTAGATAGACATAGAGGCCAGAAAATGGTGGCACACACACCTTTAATCCTAGTATTCTGGAGGCAGAGATCCCTCTGGATCAAAAGCCACACTGGAAACAGCCAGGCTTGGTGACACACACCTTTAATCCCAGGAAGTGATGGCAGAAAGCTTTTAGGCTTTTAGCAGCAGTACAGCTGAGATCCATTTGGGTGAGGACTCAGAGGCCTTCAGTCTGAGGAAACAAGAGCAGCTGAGAAGTTGGCAAGGTGAAGTTGTTCTGTCTCTCTGATCTTTCAGTGTTCACCCCAATACCTGGCTCTGGGTTTGTTTTTATTAATAAGACCTTCTAACATTCATGCTAATTTGCATGCTACTCCTCTTGGATGTGCTTGCTTCCTTAGTTCTAGACCTTTCAGGTGTGCTGTGAAGCCGATAGTATGAAATCTCTCCATTTTTTTTTAATGTAGGAACTTAGTGCTGTGAACTTTCCTCTAGCACCACTTTCATTGTGTCCCATGAGTTTGGATATGTTGTGCATTAATTTTCATACCAGGAAATCTATAATTTCTTTCTTTCTTCCTTGACACAGTAGTCATTCCACTAGAGAGCTGTTCAGTTTCCATAAGTTTGTAGACTTTCTGTTGTTTCTATTGTTATTGAAACCCAAATTTAACCAATGGAGTTCTGACTTGATACAGGGAGTTATTTCAATTTTCCTGTATCTGTTGAGACTTGCTTTGTGACCAAATATGTGGTTAATTTTGGAGACAGTTCCAGGAGGTGCTGAGAAGAAGGTATATTCTTTTGTGTTTGAATGAAATGTTCTGTAGATATCTGTTAGGTCCATTTTATTTATAACATCTATGAACTCCAGTGCTTTGCTGTTTAGTTCTTGTCTGGATGATATGTCCATTAGTGTGAGTGCAGTACTGAAGCCTCCCACTAAAATGTGTGAGGGTTGATGTGTGCCTTTAGCATTAGTAATGATCTTTTACAAACATGGGTGCCCTTGTGTTTCAGAGTATAAATGTTAAGAATTGAAACATCATATTAATGGGATTTTCCTTTGAGTATGAGGTGACCTTCCCCATTTCTTTTTAACTTGGTTTGAAGTCTACTTGTTTGGATATTAGAATGGCTACCACAGCTTGCTTCTTATGTCCATTTGATTAGGAAATGTCCTATGCTTTTCTCTGATGTAATGTTCTGTCTTTGATGTTGAGGTGTGTTTTTTGTGTGCAGCAGAATGGATGGATTCGTTCTTATCCATTCTGTTAGTCTGTGGTCTTTTATTGGGGAACTGATGCTGCTGTTAAGGCCAGCTTTTCAGCAGGACAGGAGAGATCGGGAGAGGACATGGTAGATAGAGAATTACTGGACAGGATGCACAGACCACACTTGTAGTTGGGTTTTTTTTTTACTATTTGCTCTTTAGGGGCCCGCCACCCAGCTCCCAAATAATCACATGCAGACTTATTCTTACTTATGAATGGTCAACCTGAGCTTTGCTTATCTCTAGCCAGTTTTTCCTTAACTTAAATTATCCCATGTACCCTTTTGCCTCTGGGCCTTTTACCTTTCTCTACTCTATGTACTATGTTTTCTTTTTACTCCATAAGCTGGTTTGTGTGGCTAGGTGGGTGGCCCCTGGGCAAACCCCATCTTTTTCTCCTCTTCTTGCTCCTCTCTCTTCTCTCTTCTATTTATTCTCTGCCTGGCAGCCACACATATCACTCTCCTGCCCAGCGATTGGTTGTTCAGCTCTTTATAGATTAATCAAGTGTTTTAGACAAAGGAACACAGCTTCACAGAATTAAACAAATGCAACATAAAAGAGTGCAACACATCTCTGCATCATTAAACAAATATTCCTCAGCATAAACAAATGTAACACACTTTCCTCCAGAGACAGGATTAACTGTAGCTTTGGAGCCTGTCTTGGAATTTGGTCTGTAGACCAAGCTGGTCTCAAACTCACAGAGATCTACCTATCTCTGCACCATCACCACCTGGCTAATGTAACACATCTTAAACTAATATTCCACAACATTTCCCCCTTTTCATCTAAATAAAAATCAAAGTAATTTGGTAAACTATATACAACTTGATACAAAGTTATCAAGTAAAAGTTACATTTAAAATATTCAGTCCACTTGTGTTTAGCAAAATAGAAAAAATACTCCAGGTTTGGGGATTTAGCTCAGTGGTAGAGAGCTTCCTAGGAAGTGCAAGGCCTGGGTTTGATCCTCCTGAAAAAAAGAAAAAGAAAAAATACTCCTTATCCACCTTATTTTAGTGATTCTAAAGTTTTATACCTAAATTACTTTTTATCATCACTAAGGAAAAACTATAACTCTATTTAGTCTTTAACTCCATCAAAGACCACAGAAGTATGTAATATTACCTAACAACAGAGACATCTGGCTCCCTGGCTCCCTACAGGCTTAGAACATCTGACAGACATTTCTGTGAAAGCAGGAAGTTTGAAGGACAGTCTTGCTTTATCTTGGCAAAGTTCAACAGTCTTTTGCTGTGTCCTTTTGTGCAGTCTGTACAGCATGCTGTCAGCAGCCAATGCATGAGCAGTTTCTTGCCCAAAGGGATAGGCCTTGCCATATTGAAAGCAAATTCCATATGGAGTTTCTTCACTGCCTATTATCCCTTTTATGAAGTAAATTGGTGTTGCCAGGAGCAGATGTGTCTCATTGTCCTGAAAAACCTTAGGTTATTAAACATCTTAAATATCATCTGTAGGTCTTTGAAGTATTTGAAAATCATGTGTCTAAAATATACCTTATAGGCGGATCTCTGTGAATTCAAGGTCACATTGGAAATAGCCAGGCATGGTGACTCACACCTTCAATCCCAAGAAGTGAGCCTTTAATTCCAGGGAGTGATGGCAAAAACAGAAAGATATATAAGGGGTGAAGCCCGGGCACTAGAAGCATTTGGCTGGTTAAGCATTCAGGCTTTTGAGCAGCAGTTCAGCTGGGAGCCATTGGGATGAGGACACAGAAGCTTCCAGTCTGAGGAAACAGGAGCAGCTGAGGAAGTGGCAAGGTGAGGTGGCTGTGGCTTGTTCTGCTCCTCTGATCTTCCACTGTTCACCCCAATAACTGGCCTCTGAGTTTGATCTTTGTAATAATATTACTTAAGATTTGTGCTACATTTAATTTCTTTCTTTATTTCTTCCTTGACCCATTGGTGATTCAATTGGGCATTATTCAGTTTCCATGAGATTGTAGGCTTTCTGTAATTTTTTTATTGTTGAAATCTAAGCCATGGTGGTCTGATAAGATAAAGGAGGTTATTTCAATTTTTTGTATCTGTTGAGATTTGCTTTGTGACCAAGCCTGTGGTGGATTTTGGAGAAGGTCCCATGGGGTACTGAAAAGAAGGTATACTCTTTTGTGTTAGGGTAGAATATTCTGTAGCTATCTATTAAGTCTACTTGAGTCAAAATGTCTGTTAGTTCCCTTATTTCTCTGTTAAGTTTCTGTCTGGCAAACCTGTCCATTGGTGAGAGTGGGGTGTTGGAGTCTCCCAATACTAGTGTATGGGGTTTGATGTATGATTTAACCTTTAGCAATGTTTCTTTTATGAATGTTGGTGCCCTTGTATTTGGGCATAAATATTGAGAATTGAGACTTTATCTTGTCGGATTTTCCCTGTGATAAATATGTAATGTCCTTCCCAATTTCTTTTGATTGATTTTAATTTTAAGTATATTTTATTAGATATTAGGATAGCTGCACCAGCTTGCTTCTTAAAGCCTTTTGACTGGAAAGTTTATTCCCAGCCTTTTATTCTGAAGTAGTGTCTGTCTTTGAAGTTGAGGTGTTTTTCTTGTATACAGCAAGTGGATGAATCTTGTTTTCATATCCATTCTGTTAGCCTGTGTCTTTTTATAGATGAATTGAGACATTTGATATTGATGGATATTATTGACCAGTGATTGTTAACTCCTGTTATGTTTTGTTGGTATTGTTATGTGTTTCTCTTCTTTGGTATTTGTTGGTATGGGGCTATCCTTTCATGGGTGTATGTAACTTCCT
>NW_023414023.1:0-8006 GCF_903995425.1 Onychomys torridus | reverse complement strand
TATCATCAAAACTACATTTCCCACAGTACATTTCTCTAAGACATCATATCTACATTTCCCAAAGTGCCTTTCTCTGTGTCATCAGAATTTAATTCCCACAGTTCCTTTTCCTCTGTCATCAGATCTACATTTCCCACACTTCCTGTGTCAGACATCAGATCTACATTTCCCAAAGTTCCTTTCTTTATGTCATCATAACTACCTTTCCCACACTTCCTTTCTGTATTTCATCAAGTTGAAATTACTCACAGTTCCCTTCTTGCTGTCATCTGAACTACATCTCCCACAGTTCCTTTCTCTATATCATCAGAGCTACATTATCCAGAGATCCTTTCTTGCTGTCATCAGAACTACATTTCTAAAGTGCCTTTCTCTATGTCATGGAACTACCTTTCTCACACTTATTTTCTTTTTAAAATTATATTTGTGTTTTGATTTTACAAACCAGACATTTGTTCCCCTGTCCTCCCCCTCCTGCCCCCACCCCACCTTCCTCCCAAACCCTCCCCTCCCCTCGCATCTCCTCCTGTGACAAGACTCCCCTGGGGATTTAGCTCAACCTTGTAGATTCAGTACAGGAAGGTCCAGTCCCCTCCTTCCACATTAAGCAAAGTGTCCCTGCATAAGCCTATGATTTCAAACAGCCAGCTTATGCACTAAGGACAGGTCCCAGTCCCTCTGCCTGGGTGTCTACCAAACAGTTCAATCTATTCAATTGGCTCATTTATCCAGACGGCCTGATCCAGTTGGGGTCTCAACTGTCAGGGATCAAGATGTCAGGAACCAAACATGAACCATGGAAAAGTACTAGCTAGGCCAGAGAACAAGTCATATGCCCACTGCCCTTTCCCAGAGCAGTAACACCGTTTTACTAACCAGAGGCCCTCAAAGATAAGAGAACATTCCATAGTCAGGTGCTATGACAACCAAATGTAAAGAACCTTCCATGGTCAAGTAGCCTAGCAACAGAGCAAATGGTTCCTGACCAGTGACCTTAGCTGACATCCTGCGGTTGCACAATCTGCATGTCTCCCACATTCTGCACCCCTTCTGCGTTCTGCATGCCCCTCTCCCCTTCCCTCCTCCCTGCCTCCTCCCCTCCTTTGCTATATAAGCCTTGCTGAGGAAAATAAAATTTGCAGCTTGATCAGAATCCTATCTTGCTGTTGTCTCTCATGTCCCCTGTTCCTTTCATTCACTCCCACAGATGGGTAGCCCCTGTTGAAACCCCGCTGGCCAGGGCACTCCACAGGTTTTGGTTCATAATTCATGTGTTTCCATTAGGTTGGCTATTTGTCCCTATGCTTTTCCAATCTCAGTCTCAACAATTCACACTCTTCCAGTCCCTCCTCTTTCTTGACAAATGGAGTCCTGGAGCTCCATCTGGGGCCTGGCCTAGGATCTCTGGGTCCACTTCTTTCAGTTATTGGATGAGAGTTCCAGCACAACAGTTAGGATGTTTGGCCATCTGATCACCAGCCTAGGCCAGATCAGGCTTTCTCTCGACCATTGCCAGTAGTCTACAGTGGATGTATCATTGTGGATTTTGGGGGACCTCTCTATCACTCTGCTTATTACTGTTCTCATGTGGTCTTCATTTATCATGGTCTGTTATTCCTCCTTCTCCCTTTCTGTTCTTGATCCAGCTGGGATCTCCTGCTCCCCTAAACCCTCTTTTCCTTGTACCTGGCCCTTCATGACTCCCACTGTCGTCCAGGTTGTTCATGTAGATTTCATCCATTTCTCTGTCATTGGGCAATCCCTGTGTCTTTCTTAGTGTCCTGATTTCTAGGGAGCTTCCCTGGAGTTGTGACTGGCAGTCTAGTCATTTTTGTTTTACATCTAGTACCCTACTACTTCTGGGCCATCATAATGACATTTCCCTCATGAACATTCTCTAAGTCACAGAAATACATTTACCACAGTGCCTTCCTCTGTTTGATCAGATTGACATTACCCATAGTGCCTTTCTTACTGTCATCTGAACTGCATTTCCCAGAGTGCCTTTCTGTATATCATCAGAACTACATTTCCCTCAGTTCCCTTCTGTGTGACATAAAAATTTCATTTCCCATTGTGCCTTCTCTATGACATCAGATCTACATTTCCCAAAGTTCCTTTCTCTGTCTCATCATAACTATCTTTCCAACACTTCCTTCTCTATGTCATCAGAACTACATTTTCCACAGTGCCTTTCTTTGCTTCATCAGATCAATATTTCCCACAGTGCCTTTTTCTGCATCATCAGAACTACATTTCACAGTTTCTTTATTCACATCATCAGAACTATATTTCGTACACTTCCTTTCCTATGACATCAGAACTACCTTTCCCACAGTGCCTTTCTCTATGAAACCAGAACCACATTTCGATAATGCCTTCCTCTGTGTCATCTGAATGACATTTCCCACAGTACCTTTCTCTGTGACATCAGAACTACATTGCCCACCTTACCTTATCTACATCATCAACACTACTTTTCCCAGAGTTCCTTTTGGAGCGTCATCACAAACTTCATTTCCCACAGTCCTTTGTCTATGACATCAAAACTACATTTACCCAAAGTCCGTTTCTCTTTGTCATCAGAAACTAATTTTCCCACATTCCTTCTTTATATTATCCAAACTGCATTTCTTAGAGTGTCATTCTCTCTGTCATCAGCACTACATTACCCACAGTTCACAATTGCATTTCCCACAATGACTTTCACTACATCATTCATAAAAACCTTTCCCACAGTGCCTTTTTCTATGTCATCAGAACACATTTCCCACCTGTGCTTTATTTCATATCATTCAGGCTCCATTTCTCACAGTGCCATTTAATACATTATCATAATACATTTTCCCAAAATGCCTTTAATTGTGTCACGTTAATACATTGCAAACAGTGCTTTTCTCAGTGTCACCTGAGCTACATTTCCCAAAATACCTATGTGCATGTCATCAGAACTATATTTAACACAGTTCCTTTCTCTATGTTATCAGAACTACATTTACCACAGTGCTTTTCTATGTGTGCATCAGAACTACATTTCCCATATTCCTTTCTCAAAGTCATAAGAACTACATTTCCCATTCTGCCTTATTCTATGTCACAGAAATTCATTACCCACAGTGCCTTTCTCACTGTCATCTGAACTACATTTCCCACAGTCCTATGTGTACATCATCAGAACTACACTGATCACAGTTCCTTTCTCTATGTTATCAGATCTAAATTGTCCACAGTTCCTTTCTCTTTGTCATCAGAACTAAATTTCCCACCTTTATTTATGTCATTAGAAGTGCGTTTCTCACAGTGCCATTCTATACATCATCATAACTACATATCCGACAGTGCCTTTCTCTATGTCACACAACTACATTTCCAACATTCCTTTCTCTATGTCACGGAACTACCTTTCCAACACTTTCTTTCTTGATAAAATCAGAACTACATTTACCACAGTGTCATTCTCAGTGACACAAGAACTTCATTTCCCAAATTGCCTTTTTTGTTTCATCACAATTACATCCCACAATGCCTTTTCCCTATGTCATCAGAACTACATTTCCCACAATGCCTTTCCCTATGTCATCAGAAGTACATTTCCCTGAGATAATTTCTCTTTGACATCTGAAACTATATTTCCACAGTGCCTATCTCTGTTACATCAGAATGGACTTTTTCTCACAGTGCCTTCCTTGTGACATATAAACAACATTCTCATAGTGCCTGTCTCTATATGATATCAGAACTACATAGCCCATATTTCTTTATCTTCATCATCAATTACTACATTTCCCACAGTTCCATTCTCAGTGTCACCTGAACTACATTTCCTATGTGTACGTCAGTAGAACTACATTTCCCACCGTTCCATTGTCTACATCATCAGAAACCTGATTTCCCACACTTCCGTTCTCCACAATGTCAGCTCTATATTACCCACAGAGAACTTCATGGTTCATCAGAACTACATTCCCCCACAGTTCCTTGTCTACGTAATCAGAACTACATTCCACAAAGTGCCTTTTTCAAGGGCATAAGAACTACATTTCCCACAGTGTCTTCTTTCTGGGTCATCAAACTACCTTTCCCTCAGGGCATTATCTCTTTCATCAGATAAAAATACTCACAGTGTCTTTTTTTGGTGTCATCTGAAGTACATTTCCCACAGTACCCATGTGTAAGTCATCAGAACTACATTCCCCCATTGTTCCTTTCTCTACATCAGAACTACATTACCAAAGTTCCTTTTCTCTTTTCATCAGAACTACATTTGCCACAGTTGCTTTCCCTATTTCATCAGAATTACATTTCCCACAGTTCCCTTGTCTATGTCATCAGAACAACATTTCCTTTAGTGCCTTCCTTAGCAACATCTGAACTACATTTACAAGAATCTGTCTCTATGACATCAGAACTACATTTCCCATGGTGCCTTCCACAGATACATTTGAACTACATTTCCCCACAGTGCCTGTCTCTTTGATAGCAGAACTACATAGCCCATCCTTCTTTTATGTACATTATCAAAACTTCATTTCCCACAGTGCCTTTCTAAGTGTCATCACAACTACATTTGCCCACAGTTCCCCTGTGTACATCAGCAGCACATTTCTACACAATTCCTTTTTCTATGACATCACAACTACATTACCCAAAGTTCCTTTCTCTGTGTGATCAGCAATACATTTCCCACAGTTCCTTTCTCTGTGTGAAGGAAAACATTTCCCACAGTGACTTTTCCTGTGACATTCACATCTAACATTTACCAGAGTCTCTTATTCTAGGTCATCAGAACTACATTTCCACCCTTACTTTACTTATGTCATCAGCACTACATTTTGCCCAGTGCCATTCTATGTGTCATCAGAACTATATGTCCCACAGTGCCTTTCTTGGTGTCATCTGAAATACATTACCAAAACTTCCTTTCTCTTGTAATCAGAACTACATTTTACACAGTGCCTTTCTCAGTGTCATGGTGAAATACATTTTCCCACAGTTCTTATGAGTAAGTCATCAAAAATACAATTCCCACAGTTCTTTTTCTCTCTGTCATCAGCACTACATCATTTCTCATAGTTCCATTTTTTATGTCATCAGAACTGCGTTGCCCACCAGATTCTTTCTCTGTTTCATCAGAACTATATTCCCCACACTGCCTGTCTCTATGTCACCAGAACTACATTACCCAAAGATCCTTTCTCTTTCTCAATAGAATTATATTTCCCCACACTTCCTTTCCTCTATGACATTTGAACTACATTTCTCAGAGTGATTTTATTATGTCATCAGAACTACATTTCCCACAGAGCCCTTTCTCTATATCATGACGACTTCATTTTCTCAGTGCTTTTCTCTGTGTCCTCAAAAATATATTTCCCCAGTGCCTTTCTGTATATTAGCAGATATACATTTCCCACAATGCCTTTCACAATGTTATCATATCTAACTTTCTCACTGTTCATTTCTCCATTTCATCAGAACCACATTTCCCACAGTTCCTTTCTTTATGACATCACCACCTACATTTCCCACAGTGCATTCTCTGTGTCATCAGTACTACATTTCCCACAGTTCCTTTTGTATGTCATCAGAACAACATTACCCAATGATCCTTTCTCTTCGTCATCACAATTACATTTCCCACTGTGCAGTGCCTGTATCTATGCCATCAGAACTACAATGCCATCTTGCCTTTATCTATATCATCAATACTTCATTTCCTTCAGAGCATTTCTCAGTGTCATGTGAACAGCATTTGCCAGAGTTCCTAGGTTTACGTCTGTGTCATCAGAACTTCATTTATCACAGTTCCTTTCTCTTTGTCATCAGAAACTATATTTCCCACATTGCCTTTATCTAAGTCATCAGAAAAACAATTCCCTCAGTGTCTTTCTGTGACATCAGAACTTCATTTCCACATATCACAACTACTTACCCACAGTGCTTTTCTCTATGTCACAGAAATACATTTCCCCACGGTAAAATTTCTCTATTTTATCATGACTACATTTCCCACAGTTCCTTCAGTGGTGTCATCAGAACTACATTTTCCACAATGCCTGTCTCTGTGACATCAGAACCTCATTTCCCACAGTGCTTTTCTCTACGTCATCAGAACTACATTTCTCATACCATCTTTCTCTGTGATATAAAATCTTCATTTCCCCCAATGCCTTTCTCTGTGTTATCATAACTATGCTTCCCACAGTTCCTCTCTTAATGTTTTAAACACTATGTTTCACACACTTCCTTTCCCTGTGTCATCAGAACATTTCCCAGGGATCTTTTATCTACATCATCACAGCTCCATTTCCCACAGTACTTTTCTCTGCTTCATCAGATCCACATTTCTCACAGTGCCTTTCTCTGTGTCATCAGAACTACATTTCCCAAAGTTCCGTTATTTACATTTATTAGAAATTACACTTCCCACTGTTCGCTTTCTATGTGTCATCAGAATAACATTTACCACAGTGCATCTGTATGACATCAGAACTACACTTTTCACAGAAACACTTTCACTACATTACTCACACTTCCTTTCTCTGTGCTCAGAAACTGTATTTCCTACACTTTCTTTTTCTTTGACATCAGAACTAAATTTCCCATAGTGCCTTTCTTTCTTTCATCAGATCAGCTTTACCAACAGTTCCCTTCTTCATGTCATCTGAACAAAAATTCTCAGATTCCCTATGTTATGTCATCAGAACTACATATATCACAGTTCCTTTTATCAGAACTACATTTCCCGCAGTACCTTTCTCTATGTCACAGAACTACTCTTTCAACAGTGTCTTTTTTTGTGACATAGGAACTACGTTTCCCTCAGTGTTGTTCTCTATGTCATCATAAATACCTTTACCATAATGCATTTCTCTACGGCACAGAACTACATTTAACATTGTGCCTTTCTCTGTGTCATCTAACTACATTTTCCAAACTTTCTTCATTTACAACATCACAACTACATTTCCCACAATCCCTTTCTTTATATCATTAGAACTTCACTTCCCACTTTTCCTTTCTTTATATCATTAGAACTTCATTTCCCACAGTTCCTGTCTCCTTCATATAAGAACTACATTTCCCACAGATCTTTTCTTTATGTCACTGAACTACGTTTTCCACATTTCCTTTCTCTATGACATCAGAACTACATTTCCAACATTTGCTTTCTCTATAAATCATAATTAAACTTCCCACAGTGCCTTTCTCTGTTTCCTCAGATCAACATTACTGACAGTTTTTTCTTGGTGTCATCTGAACTACATTTCCCATAGTTCCGATGTCTACATCATGAGAACTACATTTTTCACAGTTGCTTTCTCTCCATTATTAGAACTATGTTTCCCACAGTGCCTTTTTGTCACAAGAACTACATTTCTCACCGTGCTTTTCCTGTTTCATCAGATCGAGTTTTCACACAGAGTCTCTCTTGTTGTCATCTGAACTAAATTTCCTACAGGGTCTAAGTGTCAGCAGAACTACATTAACCACAGTTCCTTTGTCTCTCTCATTAGAACTACATTTCCCCCAGTTCCTGTATTTATGTCATCAGAACTACATTTACCACAGTTCTTTTTTTCATGGCATCAGAACAACATTACCCACAGTTGCTTTCTCTACGTCATCAGAACTACATTTCTCCCACTGTGTTTCTCAGTAACACAAGAGCTACATTTTCCACATTTTCTTTCTCCATCTCATCAGAACTTAATTTCCCATACTTCCTTTGTCAACGACATCAGAAGCACATTTCACACAATCCCTTTTGCTACATCATCCCCACTTCATTTCCCCAGTACTTTTCTGTACATCATCTGAACCACATTTCCCACAGTGCTTTTCTCTACATAATCAGAATTACATTTCCCACAATAGCATTTCTTGAGTCATCAAACAAAATTTCCCACAGTGACCTTTTTCTAGGTCATCATAAGTACTACCTTTTCCACAGTGCCTAACTCTACATCCTCAGAAACACATTTCCCACATTTCTCAAAGCCATA
>NW_023414022.1:0-5155 GCF_903995425.1 Onychomys torridus | reverse complement strand
ATATAATACAATAACAGCATTATTGGTATTTCTGTTTTCACAATAAAAATGTCTGACAAATTATTTGAAAACATATATACATTTGCTTAATAAAGGATAATAGTTTCATATCATGCAAGATATGATTGAGAAAAAGTATAATATATAGATCATAGTTTCCAATTATAAAGCATCTTAATTGAAAATAAATAATCTAAAGAAAAATATAATAAAATCCATTTATAAAATGCATTCAATGCATATTCAGATTATAAAATGTCTTCATACAGCAAGGCATTAAGATCCATTTTCCACAGAGAAATCCCTGTGATCCAAGGATGAAGGAATTAAAACCTCACCAGTTGGGTGGTTTTTCCTCTCATTATATAACATTGTTGCAGCATTTGTCAACACGCAGTTATAGACACACACACACACACACACACACACACACACACACACACACACTCAAACTTCAAAAAACAATCAATTCTTTTTATTGGATAAAATAACTGGATTATAATTCATATCAGTATTATCCTACACATTGACCATAGAAAGACAGCTCTAAAAAAAAGAGAGATCCATGCATCAAATACATAACACACAGTTTGTTTGTCATGCAGGTATTAGATTGAAGTAAATTTTCTATTATGTCTATCAAAATTCACCCCTGAATACTTATGGAAAGACAAATATTTTATGCTATCATGTATTAAGTTTTAAGGATGAACATATGGTTAATTATGCTAAAGTACATACAAAATTAAGAAAAAATCATTAGCATTTTTTAAAAGGTCATTTTCCACCTGCCTTTACCTAAGAAAAATATAAAAAGCTCATATTACATGATTATAACTTTAAAACTAAAATAAATATTTTTTCCTTTTTTTTGTTTTTTAAATATATTTATTATTGTTTCATATGGATATTTGTGTTTGTTTGTTTGTTTGTTTGTTTCAGAGCTGAAGACCAAACCCAGGGCCTTGCACTTGCTTGCTAGGCAAGTGCTCTACCCTGAGATGTGATAAAACTTTAAATCTATATAATAAAACTGTACATTTCTTTAGTTAAAAATCTATAATTTACTTAGTTTTTCTACCCAATGTTTTTTCTTAAAATTTTTATTAATTTATTTTGTCATTTTATGTGTGGGGGCTTTTGGTCTGCATGTTGCATTATGTATATTCAACACCTATGAAGGCCATATGATATCCCTCAGAAATGAAGTTACAGGAGTTTTGGATCATCGTCTAAGATATACTGGGATGTAAATTTATTTATTTATCAGTGGGAAGTATTTTAACCTGACTTTAGATTCATTCTTCTGACTGGCATCATCATTAGGGAGGGTGGGAAAAGGTAGCAGGATTTAGCATCTGATGTTAATTTGATGAATACAGAATTTTAAGTTCGATTATAACAAACATCTCTTCTGATTTTTCCTTAATGAAATGCAGCCACGGGAACACATATCACTGAAGAAATGAGGAAAGACTATGTGAACCTGATGCATTACTATGAAATCCCTATCAGGAATATTAAAAATGCCTATGAAGCAGGTAAGTCAGTTTCTGTAACCAGATCTGAAATTAGAGCAAATCACAAAGAAACTTGTTTCCATCTCAACAATGTAAAATCCCTGCAGAAAATATGAAGGAAACCCAATAATATTCTCAACTTTCCCCCTTTTTTTGTTGCACCTCACAGATGCATGCCCTAAATGGGAGCGTCGATCCTGTGAGTGGACACATGTTATCATTCACTGTTCTTGACTCACTGGAATTAAATTTTGAGGTCGATTTAGTCATGTAAATACCAAATATTCATAGTTGTCACTCTGGAACATCTGCACACACTCCTGTTATTGAAAATCACTACTAGATTCATGTATAATTAAATGCCTTGATTTCACATATTGCGAAAATGTTTTCAATAAAGTACCTAATATGCATTATGTAGTGGATTCTAGCAGGAGTCTAAACAGTGGCTGCCTTCATCACCCCAGCATGAATGTGAGTACTTTGTTAATTTCAAACCTAGCAAACAGGAAGATATAAAATTCCTTGGGATACCAAATATTATCTTTTTTTCTGTGTGATTTATTTCAGGAAATTTCAAAAATATCTTAAAGGAACACACAGTGTACAATGTCCCTGAGATGATGGGTTCCTAAATGTACATATCTGAACTGGCTTTATTTCAAATTATAGTAAAATTGTTCCCCCAAAAGAAATCATATATATATATATATATATATATATATATATATATATATATATATATCCCTGTATATGCAGGCAACAACAATATTCAAAATACTATTTTTATTAAATTAATTAATGGTAGAATTGTTTTACAAAATGTACTCATCGGTATGCACACATATCAATGCATGCTGCACCAATTACTTGAAAATGAGCAGAGGGGACATATGGGAGGATATGGAGGGGGCAAATAATATAATTATAATATAGTGTTGAGAATTAAAGAAAAAAAACCGTTGTCACCACTCACAAAAATGTCTTGAATCATCAGTTGTATATCCTCAAGCCCAGCACTTGATAGTGAAGTGTGTCAACCCTACATGTAACCATGGCAACAGCTCAGAGCCCACTTGTCAGTCCGATGGAGGGAGACCCTGTCTGAAGAATAGAGTGTAGGGTGGTGGAGGAAACATTCTTTTATAACTTAAATGCTTGCAAATTTATATATGTTAATAAAAAATACAGACACACAGGAAGTAGGTCTCTTTTCTCAGGGGAAGGACACCAGGTTCTTGTAAGCTAAAGGCTAAGTGCTAGTGCTCTGAGCTCTTGTTCTTTTAACTCTTTATTTGGCTCTGTGTTTCTTATTTAATAAGACTGTTTAGAATTACATCTACACCAGTCTTCCATACAATAGTTCAAACAGAGAATTTGAAAGAGGCTTCTTAGGAAGAGCCCTGAGACTGGAAAGATCCGGACTTTTTTGTCAGCTCCACCTTTCCTGAGGACTGAGGATATTATGGGATATCAAAATGCCAATAAATGATAAGAGACTTACCTAGTGTCTGGGAAATGTGGGAGGTGAACTCCAGACCATTGTCAGACTAAAGAGAGGCAAGAATACCAAAATGAGGAATACTTTCTCAGAGGAGATCTGCAGCTGTCTGAGCCTGCTTATTAGAAACAGTGTATGCCTCCACTCAATTTGAAAATGAGTCCACCATCACAAGGAGATACTTTTCTTGATGGTGGGCATATGGGTAAAATCGAGCTGCTGGTCAGTCCCTGGAAGGGAACCTCTATCCTGGTGGGTGGGAAAAGGCTGACTTCTGTACTTGGTATTGGGGTCTGATTTTTGGAAATTTCACAAGAGGCAGTAATAGTTGTTAAGAATGGTAAGTCCTCAGAGGTAGGCTGCACGTGGGCTTTTACAGTTTGAGACAGAGCAAGACTATTAGAGTGAAAGAGCTGGTGTAGATAGGATGGAAATTTTCTAGTATCAGGGGTTCCCTATAAGGGTGTGGGCTGCTCTGTATGGATTCACTTCAGTGGGTGGGGTGAGACTTGGACCTGGAGGGCTTCTGTCCTGGCTGCATGGTCAGACCAGTTATTTCCTTTAGAGATGATGCATCTATAAGTCTGATAAAACTGGCAGTGGATAATTTCTACAGCCTTGGGGAGGTGGGAAGCCTTTAGCATGGCCATTGTTTGGCCGCAGTTAGATATGGATCTCCCTTTTCCTGTGAAGAGGCCATGCTCTCTCCAATAGCAGGATGAGAAAGGAGAATATAAAAAACATATTTGGAGTCTGTGTAAAAATTTAGAGATTGCCCCTGTGCCAATTGGAAGGCACAGGTGAGCGCTATCAGCTCAGTCTATTGGTCAGTGTTGTGTGCAGGTAATGCCTGTGCTTCTATTACCACAGTATCTAACAGTATGTTGTAGCCCACTTTATGTGTCCCCTCATATAAAAAGGAGCTGCCATTGGGGTACCAGGTATAAGAAGCCTGAGGCAATGTGCCCTCCTGTATATTTGAAGAGTGAGGTAACAGTTCCTCCAAATTTTCAGTGCAGGAATGAGAAGAATAGTCAGCATTAGGTTGAAGGGGGGAGGCTTGAAATATTAAAGGGTTGACAGGTCTGGAAAGTAAGTGTGGTATCTTCTAGTAATGCCACCTGGAGAGAAAGAACCTGGGAATGAGGTAAATTTTGTAAGCCTTTATAAGTTAAGAGATATGACAGATTATGGTGAGAGAAGACAGTAATAGGTGACTCAAAGGTTAGCTTCTTTGATTCCTGAATAAGACCCTGAGCAGCTGCTAAAAACTGAATACAGGGTGCACTTCCCTAAGTGGAAAGGCCTAGTTTCCTTGACAAATATGCTACAAGTGCAAAGGAGGGTCTCAGCCAACACCCTATTGTTCCAAGGGCAAATTTCTCCTTCTCTGACACATAGAGGGAGAAGGAATGTGTTAGGTCTAGGAGGTGAAGTGCTGGGGCCTGGAGGAGAGCCTGTTGGAGCTTCTGGAAAGGTTTAGTAATGGAGTGAAGGAGGGGCTCATGTGGGGAACCCTGAGCTGCCTCATATAAAGGGCAAGCAAGAAGAGAAAAAGATGAAAACCAAGACCGTAGGAAGCCAGCTACTCCTAGGAAAGACAGAAATTTCTGTTTAGTAGACGGGACTGCAAGAGACTGGATTAGATCCTTTCTATCTACAGTAATAGTCTTGTGGGTTGGATGATAACCAAATAGGTCATCTGGGGAGTAGACAGATAAACTTCAGAAAGGGATACCCTATAACCTTGGCTGGGTAAGACATTTAGGAGAATAGAGGTGTTGGGTTGGCTAAATTGTAAGGACAGGCTGTAGAGTAGAATGTCTCCCATATACTGGATTAGTTTAGAGCCAGGAAGAGACAGAGAGAGCAGGTCAGAGGCCAGAGCCTGACCAAATAGGTATGGACTGTCCCTGAATCCTTGTGGCAGTACAGTCCAGGTCAGCTATGTGGACAGATTGATGTCAGGGTCAATCCAGGTGAAAGCAAAGATATTTTGAGACTGAGGACTGAGAAGAATAGAAAAGAAGGCATCCTTGAGGTCTAGACCTGAGAAGTGAGAGGTTCCTGAAGGGATAGTGGACAGGAGAGTATAAGGGTTAGGGACTAATGCATGGAGAGGGACATCCTCTCG
>NW_023414021.1:0-13521 GCF_903995425.1 Onychomys torridus | reverse complement strand
TCTGATCTGGGAATCAATCTTAGTTGATGGTTTACTTCATCATGACTTCAGCTACATCATGTTGATACAAAAGTTGGATTGGAAAAAGAGACAATGATACCGGTCAGAAGGTTTTTAGTAAACCCAAAATCAATGTATTAATTAACTGTATCAATCATTTAAGCAGAAAAGAATGAAATATGAAGATAGCAACAACTGGAAACTCAGACATGTCTAGGAATGAGGATAAAAAGGCTCTAAGGTAAAAAAAAGTGTTCTGTACACAAATTTAACAAACAAAAAATATCAAGGTAATCATAACATAATAATGTAAATTTTTGTGAGCATAAAAATTGGTGAAGGTTCATAATTTTCAAGAGAAACAATATAATTAGATGCCAATAAAACTAAAAACATAGATAGCTCCACTGAAAAAATCAAGACACAAAGACACACCTACAAATATATAACATAGTCCTTTATGTAAGAAGTATAAGATTAAAAAAATCTCTGGTCATCACTCATATTGTGCATGCCAGTTCTCTCATTTGCTAATAATAAAAAATGATTCGGATGAGGAAGGCTATTCCACCAAAATTAGAGAGATTCACTTGAAGCTTTCTGGTATTTTAACTTTATAGAAAATAGTTTTGACCACTAAAAAGATCTCATTCTCTTATGATAAAGAAAATAATATTTTCTAGGAGACACCAATATGTTTCCTATGCTTGATGACTGGATGTGAGTCTGAATCAGTGAGCAAATGAAAACTTTTCCAAATGAAATACAGGATAACAGATTATTAAATCAAGAGTATATGTTTTATATTATGCATCTAAAACAACTTAGTTTGCTCTAATAGCCTTATAAGTCACAAGAACTTTTGAAAACAAGTTCATCCTCATTTTTATGTGTAGGTTAATATATGAAATAATGAATGTCTTCCAAGTATGTTCAGGTGACACATAAGAGAAGAGCATGTCAGATCCCCTGGATCTGGACTAGCAGGTGCTTATGAACCTACCAACTTGGATGCTGAGATATGAACACAGATTGTCTCCAAAAACATAAGCTGAAGCACTAGCCAAGCCCCATAGTACATTCTATCCAATAAATGAAAGGTCTATCACAGATTAACAACAAATCATAAATAAATACAGAAGTTAATAAATGATTTATCAGGAATATAATGAATCAATATTAAGACACTGGGTATGGGAAATTTGTAGCATGAGTTGAATACAATCCAAAGAAAATTACCAACAATTTATAACAGGATACCTGATTCCAAAGCTAAATGCAAAGTGGTAACTCTCAGAAGGCTCATTGGATTATGAAAAAGTAGTACACATATTGATACAAAGTAACTTCCCTACTTACCACAAAGCTACAACCATCAAGAATATGTACAATATTTGTGAATGAATAAAGTAGGTGGAGAGAAAAAGCCAAGAACAAAAGCAAAAAATATAGACAAATTTGAATCAAGAGGCCAAAGGAAGCACACAGAATTAATGTGGGATCCTGACCAGTGTTATCCAACTACCTATAATTCTATGTATATAGAAATTAAATAAACACAAATTTCACAACTCCCATAAAATCAACTCAAAGTTACCTTTAAATGCTGTTTCTGATGTTGTAGCTATGGATATATCTCCCAAACTTAGAGGTCCCAAGCTCTAAAGCTTTCTAGGCAATGGAGGTAATTACATGCTATGGCTCTGTGAACTCTCATGTCCCCTTATGGTTTCAGGCAAACCCAGTCCCACTGATGCCCAATCACAAAACAATATAGAAGAATCATTTGTCTATATTCTGCCACATGGGTTATGACACGTGATCTAAAATCTGCTCTATCCACTCACCTACAATCAAGCAAAAATATTACAAGTATCACAGCCTCCTATAGCCAGGCAAGCAGAGCCTCACACTCCCCATTTAAACCACTTCAAAGAGTCTCAGAGAAGAAGGGCCATATCACAGATCACCACAGTGACAAACAGAATCACAGTCTGGCTCATGGCCCATCACAGTCACAGAAGCTGTGACAGCTCAGCAGATCTGCTCTTCTTTGTCTGGGATCAGTGGACCCCACATGCACAATGGCATGGATTGTGGTCTCATTCACAGCTCCTAGAGCAGAGCAAGATGAGAATCCTTTGACAGAACGTGCAAGCTCCTTCCTGCTGGTGCTCCTAATTGCTAAGCTTTCCTGAGGTCCCACATTAGCTAAGGCCACCCATCTCAGACTCAGGACAGAGGCAGGTCCCTTACTGGGTGATCAGAGATCAAATGACACAGATAGCACAGGCCTTCTCAGATCTGCCCTTCCACCTTAGGGGCAGACAGGACCCTTATCTGGAAAATCTGCATGTTCGAAATTCTTCCAGTCTCCCAGAGTAATTCTTGTTCTCTTTCCCAAGCACACAGTCCTTTGTGTACAAATACACACAGATTGTCCAGTGCAGCAAACCATTTCATTCATATCTGGGAAGTCCTGCAGCCAAACACAGGTCACATTCAAACAGTAACTATTCTTACTATGTGACTGTTAAAGAAAAACAGGCCATGAATTAGAAAACAATTAGTGGTCAATGGTACGGCTTGCAGGTAAGAAAGAGACCATGGATATATGTTCTCAAAGAATTATTTGGAAGGGTTGGAATAGAATTCATGACCATGTGTTCCAGATACTAGGGATGTGTATGAAAAAAAACCAAGGATTACTCACATGCATTTTTTTTTCCTGATGCTGCACATCTTAAACAAGGAAAATAGCAGTACTGTTAGGCAGGGCCACACTATTTAACCCAGATCTTCAATCTCAGTTAAACAAGTGTAACTACAGTAATTTTGTTCATGATAGGGTCAGTCCTTTTATTCAGATTACTGAATGTGCTGGTCTGTGTACCCCAAGAAATGGCCACTCAGAACTCTGTGGATCACCAAAAATTGATTACATTACTCCACATTGCTGGTTCTCAAATCGGTGAAAAAATGAAAGCATTCACCTTGTCCTTTCCCTCCCTTTCCTGCACTTTCAAAATCATTAGCCTTGAAAGATTTTCAGTGAACTCAATTCTTGCACAGGTCCCTCTTCATGTTTTATGTCCTTGCAAACGCCAGAGAGACTGGGGGGACAACTCAGTAACTGCTCCATATTTTTCTTTCTTATGGGCCCCATTTCCTAAAAAGAGGTATTGGCTATCTTCCAGCACTTGGGCAACAGAGGCCAGTTTTAGGAATGTTCAATGAAATTCTCAATTACATAGTATGAGGCAAGCCTGGGCTACAGGAGACAACTGCTCTTACCACAGAAAATCAATAATCAACAAGCTCTTGCAGAGAAAAGGAATGAAATCAATTAATACCTAGACCACATTAGAGAGCGCAGGAACAAACAGATAAGAGCAGCAATGCCCTAAACTTGTTCAAATAATAGCCAATAAGTGGTTATTTTAACGTGATAAACATGTATTTTTCAAGATAATAAACTGAGCTATGAATTAATACATGACTTTTGGTTCTAAAACCTTCTGAGGTATCATTCGTCTCCTTTTTCTCCCAATCAACTTTGTATCAACATGATGTAGCCTTAGAGTCATCAAGTAACACAACTGAATTGATTCCCAGATCAGAATTGCTGGTTACTGTGTGGTTGAGAGATTGTGTTGATTGGAGATTAATGTAGGAAGGCTCTTCCATTGAGCATGGCAATATCCGTAAGCAAGTGGGCCTGGGCTGGATATGAAAGGTAGCTTACACAAGACAGTGGCCAGGCAAGAGAAACAACAAAGTTTCTCCATGGATTTTTGACTTCAGGTGCTAGCTTGAGTTTCTATTCTAAGCTCCCACATTGATGGGTTATGATACAGTAATATCCAAATAAACCCTTTTATTACCTAAGACACTTTCAGTTGGAAAATTTAATCACAGCAAGAAACAAGAAAGTTAGGACAAAACATAGGACATCACAAGTGATTTTGTTGCAGTATAGGTCCTAGGATTGATGACTTTTGGAGAAATGTTGAAGATATTAAGAGTTTAGATGGCAAAAGCCATAGAAAGCTTTACACAGACTTAAGTGGCCAATCTTGTAGGACTGCTAAGAAGGGAGAATTGAGAGTAATGAAGTGGAGGTCAAGGTCATAGCATTTCAGTGGGAAATGGACTCCATGAAAAATATAGCCAGAGGTCATTTCTACAATATTTTGGCTCCAAATCTTTCTTACTTTCTCCATTCCCCAAGAAACTGCAGTAAGCCATAGTTAAAAGCAATGGGCTGATTTCTTAGATAAAATATTGATTTTGTTGCATGTTTACTATTGATGACTCATGCATATCTCCAGTGAAAAAGAAACAAAGAAGTGAAAAATCTGTGTTTTGCAGAGAAAATTACTAGGTAGTTTCAGATGGCAGTCCAGTGGTGAAACAGGCACCATTCTCTGTTATAGTAGAATAGATTTGGAATCATTTCCTTGACTTTTTCTTTGCCATCTTTGGTATTTGGTCCTCCCTTAATTCTCTGAGCCATTGGACTTCCAGTTCTTGAACATCCAGGCAGTGTTGGTCATGGGCTCCCTCTTGTGGCCTCAAGTTACACCAGTCATTGGTTGGGCATTATACAAGCTCTGAGCTGCTGTTGCCCCAGTGTATCATGCAGGCAGGACAAGTGTGGTTCAAATATTTTTTGGCTTGATTGTTATCACCACTGGGAGCCTTGTGTGGCTACAGAATCTGTCCAGTTCTGGTTCTCTATTCTCAATTACTTGGCGTCCTCACTTCAGTCACACTCATAGCTTCCTGGAAATTTCCAGTGCACTAGATTTTCACATTGCCCCCTAAAACCTCCCCTATTCCAATCATCTTTCCATGTATTCTCTCCCTCTGTCCTTTCCTTCCTCTTCTGATCATTCCTACACCTGCTGCCATTCCACCCACAAAATCTATTTTATTTCCTCTTTCTAGGGAGATCTATGCATCCCTCACTACAGCTGTCTTGTTACTTATCTTCTCTGGCTTTCTGGGTTGTACTGTGATTATGCTTTACTTAACAGCTAATACACACTTATAAATGAGTACATATCATGTTGTGTTTCTCAGTTGCCTCACCTAGTATAATAAAGAACTCAGGAAACTAGACATGAACAAACCAAATAACCAATACAAATGAAGTACAGATCTAAACACAGAATTCTCAGCAGAGGAATCTAAAATGGCTAAGAAACAATTTAAAAAAATGTTCCACACTTAGCCATCAAGGATTGCTAAAAATGTACTTTGAGATTTATTTTTAACCTGTCATAATGGCTAAGATTAATACCACAAGAAACATCATGTGCTGGTGTGGAAGTGGAGTAAAGGGAACATTCCTCTATTGCTGGGGGGAGTGGGAACTTGTACAGCTTTAAAATTAATATGGTGGTTCCTTCAAACATTAGCAATTGACCTATCTACAGACCCAGTTATAACTTTTTTGGACATATACCCAAAAGATGCTTCTCCATCCTTCCACAAGAACACTTGCTCAACTATGTTCATAGCAGCTTTATTCATAATATCCCCAAACTGCTGTCTTTGAGAGTTTGTCCCTGCTTTTGGTTTTATGTCTTCACAGATTCTCTTGAGTGGTTTGTTATTCAGCCTGGCTGGGATATCCATAATTAATCAGAAATACATTTGAACTCATGACATCTGGGTTGCATTGTGACCACAAGATGTTGAGATTCCTCAGCTATGAGGCATCTTCCATGTAGACCTAGCTGTGTATAGGGTGTAGAAGTAACCAGAGACAGAGATGCAGGGAAAGTTGAAGAGAAATGGCCATCTAAGCTCTTGGGAACTAAAGCCCCTTGAATCTGAGACAGAGATACAGGATTTATTGTTTGTCTTGCTGTGCTTCTGTCTTTTCTTGGTTCAACCTTCCCTCACTGTGTCTCCATTTCACTGTTTTGGAATGAGAATGGGACTGTGTGCCATTGTATGTTCAAAAGATGTAACTCTTCTAATTTTACAAGATGTCACTGTCAATACATCATGTTGAGTATCAGAAGACACTTTGGACATTTGAACAATGTAAGGGCTGTTGTAGAATATCAAGATCACTGAAGTGACTAAATACATATTCTTCATGAATGACCATGAGCATTAATGACTTGGGTCAGAATGTAATTGGTTGAAAATCCTCCCAGAGTAGGTATTGTATTTGGAAACACATTTCTTCTTGGTGATTTCTTTAAAATGCTTTTGAAACCTTGAGTAGGAGGAGACTTTCTGGATGACATTCCTCACTAGGGGTATGATATGCATCTCTATAGTCTCAACACATTTCTGTTTGTTCTGTATACTATGTTATGGTTGAAAGTAATCAGCCTGCTTCCTTCTTGTTCTATCATGCATTCACCATCATTATAGATTCTATTTCAAAATCACATAATACAATAGAAGCAATTGCTATACAGTGCTAAGTCATTTGGTAGCCTGCTCTTTTAAATTTTTTTTCTTTGTATATTTTTGAAGACAAGGTTTATCTGTGTAGCTCTGGCTGTCCTGAAAGGAGCTCTGTATGCTAGGCTAGCCCCAAACTCAGAGATCCCTTTGATTCTGGCCCCTACATCCTGGGATGATAGGAGGGCCAACATTCCTAGTTTTTTGTTTTAATACTATTGGGTGATGGGCTTGAGATGTAGGTTTTTGTACATGTCAAACATATGTTGTTTTACAGATTTTCAGCCATATATTTTACTTTACACTTAGGCAGAGGGTGTCATTCTTTTTCTCAGGATGGCATATACTCAAGACACTCATACTGCCTGAGCCTTCTGAGTCATTGGATAGCAGGTGCATGACCTTTTTGTGTTGTGTTTTGTTTGAATTTTTAAGTGAATATGAATATTTTACCTCTGTGCATGGATATACATCACATGGATACCTGGTCCTCACAGTGACCAAATGATGGTCTTACAAACCCTGATGTTGGAATAAGGAATAGTTGTGGTCCCCCAATTAAGCAAGGGCAATTGAGCACATCTCCATGCAAAACAAGCAAGAGTACTTTGCTGCTATAAGTTCTCTCCTGCCCTGTGTTGATTATATTTGATCAACAATTATATTACTAATATTTTCATCCATCCATTTATAACTGTTACAATGTGCAGTGCCTTTTAGCAAAATCTTATTTATGTTACAGTTTGAATTGGGGCACTTCATGTTCTTAAAGAAGAAAACAGAACTATAGTAAATGCATAACTCTTTGTAGAAACTTCAGTAATATCCTCTGAGTGTGTTCTATATTTTTTTGTTGATTTTTGCATTGAAGACATGGTTCTGAAAGTGTAGTTCTGGCTGCTCTAGACCTGATATTCAAAGACTAGATTTCTATTCAACTCACTGGCCAGCATACCTGCCTCTCCCTTCTGAGTGCTTGAGTTAAAGGTATGAAAATTACACCCAGTCTACCCATGCTATTTTTTGTTTCTGTAGTTAGTAATTGTTCATAGAATTTGACTCATGTGTACTCTGTACTCTTGATCTCTTTATTTGTCTCTCTATGTTAACAGACATTTATCTTGCACCCAAAGTCTGTAACAAAAGGTAAAAAAAATCACTTTGCCCCATATCCCTCCTACCCAGTCCAAATTTGCTAATTTCTTGCTTGTAGTTTTTTTCCAATAAAACCTCTCTACACCTGGGTTTTTAGCTGCCACTACATTTCCTTTTGTCTGCCATGCAGTGCCCCAGGTTAAACCTTAATGAAAGGATCTTAATGTGCTTGCATAGAAAAATGGTGGTCTCTGGGGTTTTCAAAAAAAGGGTACAACAGAAGTTCCTTCCTGTACCAGAATTAAACCCTACTTCCATGGTATTTTGAGGTAAACTGCACACAAATGAGATATCTAGCCTGAACAACTACTATACTCTTCAAAATTCCATTGGTAGACAGCCATTGTTGGACTTGCTCTATCACTGTGAGATATTCTAGAAAATCCAACTCCTATATACATGGACAGATACATTCTACCAGTTCTGTTCAAATAGAATACCTTTAATAATACAGTTGTGGGTTTTATTTGACCTGCCCACTGAGAAAGATGTGCTGGCTAACAATGGTGTTTATAAAGACATTCTTCATAACTTTATTATTCTGTAAGTATTAAACTTTCCATAAAGACTATACATTATTATTATTTCATTTGCCAACAATTTGCACTGACTCTCATTCCTGATAATCCTTTAAGCACTGGAGACACAATCCAGGTTTCTGATGGGAGAAAGGCCTATTATCTTGTTTGGGATCTAGTTCCTGCTTTCTTTCCTGGTTGTCTGAAGTCCCTGGGAAAAGCAGGTAAAAAGTCCATTCAATTCACCTGACCTCAGTTGAAGCCAAGTAAGGAACATCTCTTGTTTTCTTAAATCTCTCTTTAGTTGTAAATATTCTGGGAACTCTTCCCCCTGCATGACAGGGATTTACTCCACCCCACACAGAGTTTGTAAGCTAGCTAGCCACATTGTGTCCAGGAGAATGAAGAGGAAGTGCCTATGGAGAGCAGGAAGATCACATTGTCTGCTACTAAAGCCAGGGTCTAGTGCTATTGAAATGCAAATCTCTACTGGTTCAGAAAATGTCTGGGTCTAGGGTGGAAGGCAGGATCAGGAATCTTTGTTCTGTGCCTTTAATCATACTGTAACCATATTGGGGGATGTTTTAGTCAGGCCTCAGTAGCCAATCAGGTTCTCCAGGGTACCTGCCAATCAGAAGTTTTGTAGGGTCCTTCTGGCTACCAGCTTCAGGCTTGGCTTTGAAGAGAATCTCTATCTCCAGTAGTTTTCTTTGCTATGTAGTGGGAGTTTTGCTGCAGGGAGCTGAACAGAGAGCATGGCCAAGCTGGGAAACCACAATTGGTGAGTGAAGTGCTGTCATCCCCAGACTCAAAGGAGTGCTCAATTGAGTCATGGGAGTCAGTGTGTTAAGTCCTTCCCTTGCTGGGTGGAAACAAATGGTCAGATGCAGAGTTCAGCTTATTCTTGCTCCATCCTGCATTGTCCAGCCCGGTCCTGCTCATCCTGCATGCTCTAATGTAGAAATTTGTTTTCCTGCATGGCTCTTCACAGTCTTTGTAATTCTTGGGGCTGTTTGGCTGCCTCTGAATACATTACTCTGCTGGCTACATCTCTCAGAGTATTGGGAGCAGGACTATGCTTTGAAATATCCTTGTTGACATCATTGTGAAATGCTGGCACTATGCACCAAGCAGGATCTTTACTGGATTCTCCTCTGTTTTTGCTGTAGCGAGTTGTAAGACAGACCATAATTCCATGCTATGGTGAGTGTAGCATGTTCAGAACAGGTCTGCTGAGCTGTCATTTCTGCAGGGAGTTGGATGGACCATGAGTCAGACTGTATTCTGTTCATTGGTGTGGTGACTTGGGCTGTAGTCCTTGTCCTCTGAGCCTCCCTGAGTATGGGAATACTCTACAGGAGGATATGATGCTTGAAATATCACTGTCAAGTTGCACACACAGGCACACCTGTGGTATGTAGCAGGACGGCAGTTTGGAAAACTTATCGTTTCTAGAAGTTCTGAACATTGCACTCCACTTTCATGTTTGTCTTATAAATGTTACAAATAATTTAGAAACTGGTAGTAAAGATGGTGATGTGGATCATCTTTCAGCAATATGTGATTTGAATGCTACTAACTTTCTGCTACCACTAGCCACGATGGTGTGATATGGGTGACGTTTAGTTTTAGGGGACAAAAGAAATTTCTAATATGCAGAGATTTCTTATGTGTGCATAGTGTTTGGTGTGTAGAAAGGGCAGAATCCACATTTTGTTCCATAAACCATGTGAAAGGAAGCATTCATAACTATTAAGCAGTCTCTGTATCATGATTTGGGGAACTGGTTGTTCAAAGAAAGCTTCCTGCATGCCTCACTTACTCTGTCTTAAACTACTTGTTTACTTTTTGCTATTACCATTGCATATATATTTATATGTCTATGCACATGAATAAATATGAGATGCTGAGTCCATTTGGTAATTCTTCTCTTTATATGATTTCATGGTAGACCACTTTAATTTTTGGAAAATCAACCTTGGGAAAAATCAATTCTCACCCCCAACAGTCACTAGTTTCCTGTAGTATTTGGTCTTGGGAGAAGGTCTTAGAGATCCACCTAAACCTTCTAAGTTAGTATGTGTACTGGCCAAGTTTTCTCCTGCACCTGAGATCTTCTTGCAGTGCCTGTCTATCTACTGTGCCTGATTTGGCTTTGGGATCATAGTTCCTGTATTATTCCTGCTTGTTATATTCTGTCAGCAGTTTATGACTCTTGCAGATATCTAGATAATTTTGTTGAGCAGTCCAGATAATCCTGTTCAGTTGATTGTGGTTTATAGTTGAATTAAGTCCATTGGTATTAAGGGATATAAATGACCAATGATTGATAATTCCTGTTCTTTTTTGGTGGTAGTGTGTGTATACTTCTCTTCTTTGGGGGTTTACTGCTGTTGTGTTACCTTTTTGCCTGTGTTTTGGAGGGTGTATCAGACTTCCTTAGTTTGGAATTTTCCTTCTAGTGCTTTCTGTAGGGCTGGGTTTGTGGATGAGTATTGTTTAAATCTGGCTTTGTCTTGGAATGTCTTGTTCACTCCATCTATAATGATTGAAAGTTTTGCTATGTATATTAGTCTATGCTGGAATCCATGGTCTCTTAGTGTCAGCATTATATCTGTCCAGGTCCTTCTGGCTTTCAAAGTCTCCATTGAGAAATCAGGTGTTATTCTGATGGGTTTGTCTTTATAAGTCACTTGGCCTTTTTCCTTTGCTGCTCTCAATATTTTTTTTTTTAATTTTGTACATTTAGATGTTTAATTATTATGTGGCAACAGGGTTTTTTTTTGTGGCCTAGTCTTGTGTTCTATAGGCTTTTTGTATCTACATAGACATATCCTTCTTTATGTTTTAAAAGTTTTTTTCTATGATCTTGTTGAATATATTATCTGTGCCTTTGAGTTGGTATCGTTCTCTTTCCTCTATACCTATTATTTGTATGTTTGGTTTTTTTCATGGTGGCCCAAATTTTTTGGACATTTTTTGATATAATTTTTTTGGCATAGGTATTTTCTTTGACTGAAGAATCCATTTCCTCTATTGTATCCTCTACACCAGAGATTTTCTTTTCTATCTCTTGTATTCCTTTCTTTCATTTTGCATCTGTTTTTCCTGCTCATTTACTCAGATTTTCTATTTCCAGCATTCCCTCTGTTTATGTCTTCTTCATTTTTTCTAGTTCCCTTTTCAGGCCTTGGACTGTTTCCCTCATCTGTTTCATTGCTTCTTCATGATTTTCTTTCAGGAATTTATTGCTTTCTTCTGTTTTATTTGTCTTTTCGTCTAGTTTTATTTTAAAGTGTTCTTCCCATTTTATATTCTTTATTGATTTCCTTCCCCTTTAATTTGTCTTTTGCTCAATTTCATCTTTGATTTCTTCTTTAAAAGCCTCTAGCATCTGCATGATGTTATCCTTAAGGTTGCTTTCTTCTGCTTCTTCCATTTTGTTATGTTCAAGGCTTGCTGTTGGAGGAGGGCTAGGTTCTGGTCATGCTGTATTGCTCATTATTTTGTTGTATGTACTTCTGCCTTGACGTCTGCCCATCTCCTTGTGGATTCATTCTTGGTCTTATCCGCAATCTTGGTCCAGTCATAACTGACAGATTAAGTGTTTCAGTTATCCTCACTTGGTCCAATGAGAGGTGGCAGATTCTGCTTCTCAGAAAGCCACTGTTGGTCTAATCAGGGCTCTCAGATTCCCTATCTCCTGAATTTACTCTTTGTCCAATATGGACACTTTGTACAATGAGAGCTCTCTCTTTCTCTGGGCAGGGTGGTGCCATATTTTGTAGACGTTTGAAGTGTTTGAAGATTACTAGTCTACCTGAAATATATGTATGTATACCTAGAAAACTTCACATGACTATAAGTTTAACTATCGTAGAAGACTAATTGATCTGTATTTCTTAATTATCCATTACAATCTAAATGAGTTGATAAACATAAAACCTCAAATGAGAGTAGAAATATATTTATACAGAATAACAAAATTAACTTTAAGTTGTGTTCAATAGACTAAATCTATACCAATAAGACATTTTAAACAAGTTGTTGTGTTTAAAAGTAAGTTCATTAATCTACCCTTTTATCTTATTACTCTTATTTATGTCCTTTTTTTTTTAGAAGAGATCACATTATAATCAACCTGATTTAAATAAACTATGTTTTTTTCTGTCCCACATAGAGGGCTCTTTTGATTTGGGACTCAAAGATCACTTAACCCCCTTTTTTTGGATATATTTCGTCTGGGTTTAGAGAAAGAGGAGCCAATTCCATCTCCAAAGGAGGTTGATAATTTTGGGAAATTGGGCGTAGTTCTCTTTACTGTTTACTGTAACGGGCGCCTTTTCTTAGGACAAAGAAAAAAGAAAAAAAAAAAATAGGAGAAGGAAAAAAAAAAAGAAAAAAAAAAAAAAAAGAAAAAAAAAAAAAAAAAAAAAAAAAAAAAAAAAAAAAAAAAAAAAAAAAAAAAAAAAAAAAAAAAAAAAAATTAATAAAAAAATTAAAAAAAAAAAAAAAAGAAATAAAAAAAAAAAAAAAAAAAAAAAAAGAAAAAAAAGAAAAAAGCGAGATATGGAGCTGGACCGCTGGGCGGTGGTTGCGGCAACTGCCTTTAATTCCCAGCACTCGAGCGAGAGCCAGGTGGATCTCTGTGAGTTGGACGCACGCCTGGCTCACAAAGCAAGTTCGTCAGGAAAGGGGCAAAGCCTACACAGGAAGACCCTGTCTCGCGACACACATAAACAACAAACCCACAAAACAACACAAAACAACAACAACAAGAAAAGGTCTTAAACACTGGCTGCTTCTTACAGGAAGCCAAGGTTTGATTCCCACACCCACATGCAACTGAACAGCTGTCTGTAACTCCAGTTCCAGGGGGTTACACCACTCTTTTTTGGTTCCTCAGGTACTGCATGCACCTGTTACGCAGATTATCACGCCAGACGAAAATTACCCATCACACGAAAATCAAAGAAATAAAATCTTGAGGGGAAAAAAAAAGATGGGCAGGGAGCCAAGTGATGTTGATGGTATACATGTAGTGAGTTCGAGAAGTGCCATCCTGGACTACTTAAGACCTAGAAAGAAAAGAAATGGCTTGGAAGGGGCTTTTGATTAAGAAGTAATTTGCTGCTTCTACAAGAGGACCTGAGTTCAGTCCTCAGTATCCATTTTGGGTGGTTCATATGGCCAGTGCCTGAGAGACCCAGGGATAGGTTGATTGGATCCCCTGGAAGTGCAGTATAGACGGTGTACCTGTCACAGGGTGTTGGGAATCAAACCAAGGTCCGTCGGAGACCAGCCACTACCTCTAATAGCTGAGCCATCTCTCTAGCCGCCCATAAAAATATTTTTAAAAGATTAAATCTTAGGTTGAAGAGATGGCTCAGCGGTTAAGAGCACTGTGCCTTGCAGAGGA
>NW_023414020.1:0-28607 GCF_903995425.1 Onychomys torridus | reverse complement strand
CCAGATATTCTGTGTGTCTACATTTTTCAAAATTAGAAAGTTCAAAGCTAGAAGAGAATTAATGTCACAATATATGATAACAACTTTTGCTGATTATGTCACAAATAGATAATGATACATTTCTTGTATAACCATATAAATGTGAATCTTAGAATCACACGCACAAAGGCCAAAGAAGCTCTGTTAATTTGCATCTTTTCTTATCTCTAGTAGGAATCTATTTTTTTGTTTTTGTTTTCAGAGCTAAGGATTGAACCCAGGGCCTTGTTCTTGCTAGGCAAGTGTTCTACCACTGAGCTAAATCCCCAACCCCTCTAGTAGGAATCTAATACTTTCTTCATCATCAGTTGTGACCAGATCCAGCTGAAATAATCCATCAAAATGATAATGGCAAGAGTATAAGATACTTTTATTTGAGGGAGAGTTGATGCAGATAAGGAAATAGGTCACAGCCCATTGGTAAGCTGACGGGTACAGAACACAACTACCATATGAGGAAGATGATAAGCATTAAGCTGGTTCTAAGATCTAAGTTTGATTAAGCAACAGTCTGAAAAGTATTAATGGAAAATATCTTACCTGGTTTATAAAATAATCTATCACATTCCATCAACTCTTAGAAAATATAGAAAAATTGCAATCTATAAGAACAATCTGATTTTTTCATCCCTCGTATTTCATAAAGTGAATGGTGATGTCTCATAAAATCCCCGAGTATTCACTTTTGACTCATGTGGGACAAATGTGCATAATCAAATATTCTCCTTTCACTAACTCTGAACATCTGAGACTGACAGCAATGGAGAGGGGGTTTCAATTTCCCATCACACACAACTTCACTGTGGGATTTGATGCTGGTAGGCAAATGGTGCAATTCTGGAAGAGACTGGCTACACTGTTCCTGTAAGTATTATTTGGAATCTCCTGCCTTCATATATCTAATTGGTGTGCTTGTGAATTCTTTGACAAACAGAGTCATTAGACCAAAAAAATTGCCTACCTGTAAAGATTGTTAGTATAGTGGTAGAAAGGGGGGCCACCAATATGCTATAATGTAAAAATATCTTACATTTAAAGTAAATTTGCAATGAATCAAATTATAATTCATAAAATTACTTCATGGCAACAATTTTGAATTTCTGAATGGTATAAAAAACCCATTAGTTATTAGAGTCAGTGTTTGAGGGTATATAATTAAGAGATGAAAAAAAATCTTTGTTTTTTATTTTATTATTTTGCCTTTTTTTTTTTTTTTTTAGAGCTGAGGACCGAACCCAGGGCCTTGAACGTGCTGGGTAAGTGCTCTACCCCAGAGCTAAATCCCCAACCCCTTTTTTATTTTAAAAAAGGATACTAGCCCCATGTTTTAGTTTATTTCAGATTTAGAATAGTCTTTCTTTGCAGACTCTCTCGACTTAAATACATAAAAATATTTTGTTTTATTATTATCCTATAGAAAGACTGTTTTCTAATGACCAGCAGAGAGGGAGTATATTTGGAAGGGAGGAGAGGTAGGAAGGAGTTGAGAGTAGTAGAGGAAGGGAAAAACATAAACAGAATATATTATGTGAGGAAAACCTATTTGAATAAAAGAGAAATTAGAAAAACATTTATTAGAATGACATAAAATACTAGGAATACTACAAAACTGGGAACACTGGAATCTGAACACAATAACATGGGTCACAGTGTTACTTCTCTGTCTAAAAATAAACAGAACTGTTATTTGAGAAACAACTGTTCCAGTTTCTAAAAAGCAAGTGATTCTAAAAGTATTTAGAACCCTTTCCATAAGTAAAATAGCATGCCATTATTGGTGGCAGCATGAAAACGACCAACTTCTAGTGTATAGAGTGGATGATCATACTGTTATTCACAGTTACTTCAACATGTCTGTGTAAAAGCTACTAGAGTGAAATAACTTATAAAATGCAGAAAGAGGCTGAAACTAATAAAATGCTTCAATCAAGTACACTGTTCAATATTTACAGCCATCATTAAAATCAAGGAATGAAAATGTAGTCACACAGCTTTGAAAGGGAGGAATTATTATTAGAAATCCCATTAATCTATTCAGTATAGCTACCTATATAGTATGTTTGTAGACACATATATGCATATATGTTCTGATTTAAATTGTCAGTTTTCATACACACATATTTAGATAATTTACTATGCTACATTGCTCAAGAAAGACTCCCATAAATATAATACACTTCCTGAGTAATGACTAAACATCCACTGATATCCACTGAAGCAAAAGGGACAAGTAGAAAAGAAAACAGTAGTTTTCCCTCAAAATGTGAAAAAGTTGGGAAGTTATGTGGAAAAGTAGTTCCAATTCAATTACATTATAGAATAAAAAAGTGTATTAGGATTCTTGGAAAGTCATTCTGGCAATAATCATTGTTAAAATTTTGGGAAACGGGTGATGAAGAACGGCAGATATGTTTGGAAACATCAAAACATCACTAAAAATAATAGACTATGTAGATGGATGAAATGTGACCACTCTTCTGAAATTTAAACAACTAGATGGAGTGAATGGAAAACCTCCTCATAACTCCAACAGCCATTTTGAGAGACTCACAGAAATTTTCTTACCATGTACTTCAGAACACCCCTCCCCTGACAGTGTAGTCTCCTTTTTTTAGGCAACAGCATTTAGCATTATTGACATGAGTAGCTTTTCATAAAGATAAAGTTGACCACTGTGATGTCACAGTTCTGAGGCTCATGACATAATTCATGACATGTGCCTTCTCTCATCTGTTTTTATAATATTTATTTATTATGTATAAAGTGTTTTGATTTTTATATACATAAAGTGTATAAAGATTTTCGACAAAAATATAGTATTTTAATAGTCTTTGAAAAGGTTTTTTGATAACATAAAAGGCAATGACAACTGTTCATGCTATCACATTACTGCTGTGATCCTTCCTTGTGTCACCCAATTGGATGTTTTGGTCAGTTTTTTTATAAGTGACTGCATCTGGTGGGAACTATTCAAAAGGCACAGAGGTGATAAAAGATGTATGCAGCTATCAAGCATGTACAGGAACCATAGTCCCCTAAATCAGCTCTCTCACTCACCATATGCAAAGTTGAAAAGGACAGAGTAACATTAAGCCTGTCCTACTGAGCAATCACTGCATTTTTGGGCAGTTTTGAATTTAGAAGGAGGAATCACTTTATGAATGTAAAGTTTTCTAAGAACCATCACAGGCCAAGTTCTTATTGACTATAAATACCTTAGTGTGCACAGTAGTGAGGCATTTGTGTCCTCTGGGGCCATGGGTCCTTGATGCAATGCCAGTCACTGACTCAGGTTCACCCAGGAGACAAGCTGTGAGATTTCCAATCAGGTATCAGGAGAAGCCTTGTTTGTCACTTCTGGGCTTGCTGTGTGGGAACAATAGTGTTGAGACTGCCTAGGGCTGCTCTTGTCCATGTTTAGCTCCCAAAGGATGATGACTGTCAACCATAAGGGAAGAACGGACTATGGTAAAAGAAGGCAAGTGCCGCATCTGTAACCCCAGATCCATGCTATTTGTCTCTTCCCAGCACGATCACACAGAAATGGAACTTGTCCTTTGGGTCATTGACTTCATGTTGATATTCTATAATATAATCTGTCTTTTTGTTGTTGTTTTCATTTTCTTTCTTTTTTTGCTTTTTATTTATTAAAAATATGGAGAGAATATGTCATCAAGTTACTATACAAAGGTGGGAACACAAGGCTATAGAACTGACTTGGTTGTTAAACTAGACTTTTCTGTAGAGTAATATCCTTATGACCAAACCAAAATGCTGACATTCTAGTCCAAGAAAGGAGTAAGCATGAGCAGACATTTTAAGCATTTTTCCACATTGGACAATAGTTTCTCTGGTGAGAAAATAAGGTTGATCTTTAAATACTTCAAGTGAGAACAGCAAATGACACCCCCATTAAATTCCTGGGGATTGGATTGACATGCTTCACAGAGCAGGAGCTGAGGCATATGGGGACCCATTCAGCTGTGAAAGCATGCTGTGTTATTTGGACCAATAGTAGGGCCCCTGTGTCAGCTAAAATGCCCATGCTTTCCTACCTCTGTAGCCACTGTGACAATCTCCAAGCCTTTGGGAAATCGTGTTTGTGTAGAGCCATTGTTTTCCAGATCTCATGCTGTCTGTGATTTTAGGTGTTCCTGTTTTTGCACACACACACACACACACACATACACACACACACACACACAGGAAAAAAAAACAGAAAAACCCATACACTTGTGTCTTTTTGACTACTGTTTCAGCAATGACAGGAAGAAAGTCACACTGACACAGAGGTCCCCTAAACAGCTCAGCCATCTATACCACTAATTTCAGCTTGATATCAGCTAAAGGCACTGATATCCTCTACATAAAGAAGGCTCCAAATTCAATGACTTGGATTTTGTGACTCTCATCTGAGATCAGAACCTGATCTGCAGTTGACCACTGTAGAATTAACAGCAACAATATAAGAATATAATTAGAGAGCATGGGAGTTTCCTTCTTATAACAGAAGATGAACACTTCTACATTCTTTCATTTTCTTCACCCTAATAAGAAGGGGTTATCAAAAAAGATCAAGTGTTTTGAATGGCTATAAGAGTGTTGAATGAACCCTGAAAGAATTGTCTCATGTAAATGAATGTTCAAAGATTTGTTCCCCCCGCACTCACACACACACATACACTATCTCACACTGTGTTGTGTGTGTATGTGTGTGTGTGTGTGTGTGTGTGTGTGTGTGTGTACTTGCATGTAGCATGGGTATTCTGTGTATACACAGCTGTGTATTCTGGTACCTTCAGATGTCATTCCTCTGGAGCCATCTACACCCTCTCCCCATAGTTTTCTCTTTTAGATAGAGTCTCTGGTTGGCCAGGGCTCACTGATCCTGCTGGACTGGCTGGTCGGTGAGCACCAGGGATATGTTAATCAACACCCACCTCCCCAGCTCTGGGTGACAAGTGTGTGACAGCATGACAAGTCTCCTGTTCTGTTTTTCTGGAGCTTTTGTTTCTTTAGACTCTAGGTATCAAACATGTGTTTTTATGCAGCAAGGATCTCACACATTTTCAAGAACAACAATAGGTGTGATCTGCCTCTAATCCTGTCAGCATGAGTCAGAACATCTCCAGGGTCTGAAGTAACAGCTGGCACCCCCAGGTAAGAAACCTGAGAAGCATCAGCTCCCAAAGGACTTTATGCAAAAATATTTAAGAAAAATGGAGTTTCCAGAAAACTCGCATCTGTCACATGCATGATTGACAAAGTGACACTGAAACCACCCAGAGAATCATCACTATTACAAGAGAAGAATGCATGCAGGCCGCACCACTCCAGAAGTATTCTGCACCTTCCTGAAGTCCACTGGTCCTTGCTAGTGAGACTGTCCCTGTGGGCTTTTGCCTCATCTGAAGACACATTGGACAAGCACTCATACACTGGTCCAAAACTAGGCCAAACAGCTCCCAAAAGCACACACAAAATTTATGTTCTTTTTCTAATGCTTAAGAATGTATTCATTTTATTATTTTATGTTTGTCTTGTGTCTATGAAGGTCAGAAGGTGATGGAACTGCAGTTACTGTTTGGGTCCGAGGAAAGTCCCCAAGAAAGACCAACAGTCACGTATGCAATTTAGCAAGAGCTTTGATTTCCAACATGATGGGGTGGCAAATAGAAAGATTAGTCTGGGAGTTGATTGGTGGGAGGCAGTAGTGGTTAGGGGCCCATTGGTGGTGGGGGTGTGTGGGGGTCTAGTCTCCAGGAGATTGTTGAAAAGAGGGTGGAGAAAGCTGTCTTTAGCTAGCAGAAGCCTGGGGAACATCTGCTGAGCCAGCAGAAGGAGCTTGGGGAACTGCTAAGCCAGCAGAAGGGGCTTGGGGGCATGCTGAGCCAGCAGGAGGCTGGGGAGCACCTGTTGATTGGTTGCTCCTAAGTTGTGGTTTTCATGAGAATTGATTGCTCAACTCCAGCCTGTTCTAGTGAACAGAAACTAAGGTCTGGTCCATGCCAGGGCTGCTAGGGGAGCCTGTTAGGGCCCTGGTTGGGCCCTCTACTTCTTTCAGTTTCAGATGGTTGTGAGCTGCTCTGGGTTCTGGAGGCCAGTGATCACCTGCTGGGGTTGGGCACATGGCTCCAGCAGCTTAAGCAACCAAACTTCTTTGGTTTCCTATCCACCTACACTTGTGTTCATAAGCACCTGATGTCCTCCAAACAAGAACTTCCAAGTGTGACATTGGCGCCTAGCTGAAAACTTTCTGAGAGTTTCTCCTACTCTATTTGCAGGTCCTTCTCTGTGCTCTGACCTGGGTGCTGAATTCATTTCTTTAAATATTCATGTCTTCTCACATATGACTTCAAAGCTGTGTCTCTTCTGAGTGTCCTACCACTATTTAGAAGATTTTCCAGTATGGTTCAAATTTCTCCATAGTATGTCTTTTCAAAGTTGAAAATGGTTTTATCTCTAGACTTGTTTAGAATGTTTAAGGTTCCAGCTAAGAGCTAAAGAGATAGCTTAGCTGTTAAGAGTATGTACTGTTCTTGGAGAAGACTCAAGTTCAGTTTCTAGCACTCAAGTTAGGAGGATCACAACTGCTTGTAACTTCAGCACCAGGGCATCTGGCACCCTCTTCTGCCTCTTAGGGTATTTCAATCATACATGTACACACACACACACACACACTTTATGTATACAGTGATCACCTGCACACCAGGAGAGGGCACGAGTTCTCATGATAGATGGTTGTGAGCCACCATGTGGTTGCTGAAATTGAACTCAGGACCTCTGGAAGAACAACCAGTGCTCTTAACATCTGAGCCATGTCTCTAGCCGTAAAATAAATCTTAACATTAAGCTGATAGTCATGTGTGGTGGTTCATGCCTTTAACCCTAGCACTCAGGAGGCAGAGGCAATCAGATATCTGTAAGTTTAAGGTCAGCCTGGTCTACACAATGAGCCAGAGGTACATAGTGAAAGACTCATCTCAAAAACAAAAGCAAAACAAAACAAAACAAAACAAAAAAAAAAGCTGAGTTGTAAGTATGAATGTATTGGTGATTGTCTACACTTTGATAATAATTTTTTTTTTCAAGACAGGGTTTCTCTGTAGCTTTGGAGCCTGTCCTGGACTAGCTCTGTAGATCAGGCTGGCCTCGAAATCACAGAGATTCACTTGCCTCTGCCTCCCACGTGCTGGGATTACAGGCATGTGCCACCACTGCCCGGTAATAATTTGTTTTTTAACGAAACATATTTATTGTTTGTGTGTGAGGAACTGAATTTCTCACTCCACTTTGTGTGTTCTAGTCTTGGTGACAAGGATAAGCTTCATTAGCCCCTGAGCCATCTAACTTGCTTTCACGTGTTTAACTTAATTGCATTGTGAACAGGTATACAGTTTCTATAACTTCTACTCTGGAAAATGCACTGAGATTTTCTTTTGCTGTGTTTATAGTTGGTTACCATGTATATTCTTAAAGTGACCAAGAGGAATGTATCTCTTATTTGTTCAGTGTAGGGTTCCATAGTTTTGTTTTGAGAGAGGGTCTCACTGTGTAGCTATAGCTGTTCTGAAACTCATAGCTACAGCTACTATGTAGATCAGGCTGTTCTGGAACTCACAGAAATCTGAGTGATTCTGCCTCCCAAGTGCTGGAATTAAAGGCTGGAGTTCTACGTTTTTATGACTTAAACTTATGCCAATTATCTTTGTAGCAGTGGCCCACAGAGATTTTCCCTACTGAAGGATGCATTCTGCAATCTGTGCTGGCCAACACAGGCACATGTGTGATGTTGAGTGCTTTGGATTTTTGCTAGTGAACTGAGAAAGTGAGTTTGTTGTTGTTGTTGTTGTTGTTTTGTTATTAGCTTAAACTAAAAATTAAAATAGTCACACATGGCTACTAACAGTCTGGCTGGATAGTTTAAATCTAATTTTTATTTCCGAGACAGGGTTTCTCTGTGTAGCTTTGTGCCTTTCCTGGGACTCACTTGGTAGCCAAGGCTGGCCTCGAACTCACAGAGATCCACCTGGCTCTGCCTCCCGAGTGCTGGGATTAAAGGCGTGTGCCACCACCGCCCTGCCAAATCTAATTCTTTTTGCTCTAGATTCTAGCAACTTGATCTCTGAGTTTCTGAGAAAGACATCTCCAAGTCCATCCATATCTTGGAATTACTTAATTTTATGCTTCTACTAGTTTCTGCTTTCTATACTACAAAGCTGCATTAAGTGAAAAAGGGTAATGTTCATCAGAGTTTGGGAGGTGATAGGAACAATATGGCTTGCTGGGGTACAGTGGAATCTGTTGGGAGGACAGCAGTTCACAAACTAGAGAGCTGAGGCCAGAATGTCAGCACTGCTACTCACTATCACTGCTGTGTCCCCTTCTGTGTGGCAGAAAAGAGAGGATGTCTGGCCCAACCATGGGATAGTGGCATATGGATGCAGGAAAAGAGGCTGGCATTTGAGTGGACCTCCTGAATCAGACTGCTGGGCCATCACATACAGAAGGCTAGACTCTTTGCAAGGACCAGCACCTCATCCAAAGTGCCACAGTCTGTCAGGGTGTAGTAAAGTAGTATTTCCAGGGCTTGGCTTCAGAATAAGGCCCTGGCATGCCACCATTACCCTGTCCTCATCCTTCCCTGCAGAATGGACATATGGGCAATACAGGAGCAAAGCTGAAGCTTAGTTGAACTACTGTGACTCCACTTGGATGCATTGACGCACAGGTCACACAGGACCACAACAATGGCCTTTTGTTCTTCTGCTAGCTACAGCCATAGCAAAGGCAAGAACAGCTTTCTTTCTTGTCCCAAGGTTTCAACTGCAGAGTTCTGTATTTAATTGATAATGGATGGATTCTGGAGCAGGTGTGTGTGTGTGTGTGTGTGTGTGTGTGTGTGTGTGTGTGTGTGTGTTATTAACAATACACTTATGCCACATACTGTTGTAGGTGCTGGAAGCATCAGTGAGAACAAACAGGAACTTCTTCTTCAGAGAAGGTAATGTTCTAGGTGTGAGGTATGATATTCTTGAGCGGACCAAACTTGGTTAGCAGCTACGATGCCTCAGAGGTTAAGAGCACCTGCTAATCTTGCGGAGAGCTGAGGTTCCATTCTCAACACCACAACATGGTTGCTCACAGCTGCCTGTAACTCTAGCTGCAGGATGCCTGATGCCTGATGCCCTTTTCTATCCTCCTCAGGCGCTACAGATATTTGAACATATGTGTTTTGGGGAATATCAAGAGTAGGCACACAAAGGAAGGAAAGTAGGGACTCAGGAATGTGTCTGCATACCTCATTCACAGTGACATTTCACTGCAGCTAAGAGGTGGGTCCACCAAAGAGTGAGAGGATAAACTGGGGCTGTACAGGCAATGGTGGTAACGAAGTTTTAAGAAGTAAAGCAAAGCTGACACTTGATAATGTATGGGCATCATACCGAGAAAAATAAGCCAGTCTATGACAGTGTGGTGACCCACAAGTCTGAAGTCTCCAGAACCAAGACATAGAGACATAGAGACAGAGCAACATGGTAGGCACCAGGAGTTCTGGGGGAGGGTTAGTGCCGGATTTCCACAAGCTTTTGTTGGGGAAGACGGGAATGTTTGGGAAATTTATATTATTTTAGATGGGAGCTCATGTAGCCCTGCATGGCCTTGGAATTCCTGATCCTCCTGTCTCTATCTTCTGAGTGCAAGGTGTGCAAACCACACTTGTCTGGGAAGTTCTGGACCAAGCTGGTAGGGACAGCTTTGGGGCACTGTAAATGAGCTTCACATCACTTTGCTACACTCACAATGACTCCCATGGGAAGAATCTTCCCTGAATGCTAACAAAGACTAATAATCTATGGGATGGGAATTTGCCATCAATCTCTCCAATGTTCCATAATGTGGTTAAATAACTTCAGCAGTAGAAAGATTAATGTTTGAAAATTAATTAATGCTTAGAATGTTTACAGAATAGGAGACAAGTTTGCAAGATATGTAAAGATCCAGAATACAAAACTAGAATGAGAATGATAGAGCCAGACGTGGTGGCACATGCCTTTAAACCTAGCACTCAGAAGGCAGTGACAGGCAGATCTCTGTGCATTTGAGGTCTACCTGGTTTACACAGCGAGTTTCAGACTAATCGAGGCTACACAGTGTCACTGATCTCTAAGAAAACAACTCACCCACCTTCAAAACAAGACCAGGAAGAAGTCAACCCATAGACAAACAAGTGCAGTCAGAAAGCAGTCCGATAGGTGTAAAAGCTCAGTGGTGTCTGTGAGACCCCCACCCCCACAACCTTAGCACTGCTGCCTGAGAGTTCACCGATGGGCCATGTAGAACTGAAACCCCTGCAGGACTCACTCACCATCCCTGGAAATGACCAGAATCCCAATAGAATCTTCCAAGGGTGCTATGGAGCTGAGGACTGCCCTGAACTCCTGAGTGCTGGGTTGGGCCTTGAGCACAGGAGCTACTAACTTCATAGCTCCAGGAGCCTGGAGGGGCTGCTGTCATCATTCCACCTGACTTTGTAGAAAATGAAGTTTCTTGGTTTCTCTGTGTAACAACCCAGCTGTCCTGGAACTTGCTTTGTAGACCAGGCAAGCTGGCCTCGAACTCATAGAGATCCCCCTGCCTCTGCCTCCTGAGTGCTGGACTAAAGGTGCATGCCACAATGCTTGGCGGTAATTTAGTCTTCTACAAGGAGATTTATTGGGGCTAGAGATGGCTCAACAGTGAAAAGCACATGCTGCTCTTACCTAGGACCTGAGTTCTGTTCCCAGTACAAACATCTGACAGCACAGCTGCTGTAATTCTGGCTCCAAAGGATCCACCAGTGTGGATGGATTCCTGCTGAGCACCTGGCCTGGTGCCAGAGAGTAGCACCTAGCCCTAATCCTTCTTTTGTTTAACCCCACCTTTGTTTCTCTTATCCCCCTATGTGAATCTTGTCTGAGAGTCAAGGATCAGAGAGTCTCCAAAGGATCAAGGCCTAGGAAACACTTGGTTCAGGAAACCTGGAAAACCATGGTACCTGAGAAAGCAAGTAAAATGCACTTGGCATTTTATGGCTGGGAGCTCCTTTCAGGTTGCTTTGAAGGTATGGAAATTAACTGCCTAAATTGTAATTAGAAAGAAATAACAATGCCCGAGGGAAAGGGAAGATGCTTCAGTCCTTCAAGGCTGAATCCCCTGCAGCCGCCAAGGGCTAAATTCATTCTTAAAGTGACTGTGAATCTTCTTTCCATGGAGCCCCTTGTACCCACACACCTGTGCATCAAAACACCACCTCTGTACTGTGGCAGCACCTACAGTTTTGCCTGACCATTGAGACACCATTAGGATCATGAGATCGTTCAGCAAGTAAGCCTTATGACCTGAGTTCAGTCCACAGGACCTACATGTAAGGAGAGACTGATCACTGTAAGTTGTCCTTTGACCTACACAGGTCAAATAAATAAATACAAATTTTAAAAAAGTTTTATTTATTTATTTATTTATTTATCTATCTATCTATCTATTTATTTATTTATTTATTTTCCAGTCTTCCACATGAAAAATTTTTGCCCCTTCTCATCTGTCCACAGATGTCAGATAGCTGCTGGAACTTTCCTCCCAGCCAAGTAAAGAAGCAGCTTTCATAAACCAGGAAGTCTTAGAAGAGGCCACAGGCACCTCCAACTGCAGCCAGTGGTACTTCAGTCCAGATGCCCTCAGGGACCACGGCCCCCTCCCAGGATAGGACTAATCACAATTCAGGCCTGACCCCTGAATGTCTCCAGGCAGCCTGTCCTGCCACATTGTAAGCACTTCCCATCTGCCTTTCCAGTCCATTTATATTTCCTCTGATCCTTGTTCATGTAGACTGAAGGAAGTTCGGCTGAGGCAGTATAATGAACCTCTGAGCATTGAGATTGAAGGAGCCAGTGACCACCAGTCCTCCCTACAATCACTTCCCCTGCGGCCTCAGACATAACAGCCTAAGAGCCTCCTGATTTTTACAAAAGGCAGATGTTTGAGGATCTCAGAAAACAAAAAGGGTTAGGGGGGCCTGTCCATCACCTCCCAGATCCCCCAAGGAATGCTTGCTGGCTTGCTTAGTGTAGCCAATGTAGTGGCTATCCCAAGTGTCTACCTTTATTGTCTTTACAAAATCACTCTCAAGATACAAAGCTCAACTGAAAGCCCACATCAGTATGTGCCTGTGGCTTCAAGCTCTCTGGAGAATCTTGCCTCTGGTTGGCAGGACAGCTGTGTGCAGCCCTGAAGTGTCAGGGAGGGGTGCAGAGGTCACAGGGACACAAAACAAAGGCATTGTCATAGTCCACACATGTGGCAGGAGAGGCCCTTGTGTGGAGAGACCAGGAGGATGTGGACAGTGACTAAACATCCCTGGGATTCACAGAGTGAAGTGTCATCAGAGAAATTCTGAAGACACTACATTGTACAGGGCCAGCAAGCCTGCTCAGTGGGTTTTGGTGTTGGCTGCCTTACCTGATGACCTGAGTTTCATCCCTGGAACCCACATGCACATGGTGGAAAAAGAGAACTGACTCCTGCAAGTTGTTCCCAAACCTTCATAATTGGGCTTTCTCTGTCTCTGTCTCTGTCTCTCTCTCTCTCACCCACTGAATAAATGCATATATAAAAAGAGTAATAGTGCATGCCTCAGAGGTCAAGGCTTTGCCTAGACGTGAGGGGCTGGGGTATTGCTTAGGTAGGCTTGCCTAGCATGTTGCAAGGCCTCATAATTAATCACAAGGATTGAAAAATAAATTGTATTTGAATCAAACATGCGGTCTTCCTTGTTACAATTTCCTAACATATACAGCATATTCGGCCAGGCTTGATGGCATGCTTCTTTAATCCCAGTGCTCCAGAGGCAGAGGCAGATGCATCTCTATAAACTTGCTGCCAGCCTGGTTATCTACATAGTAAGTTCTAGTACAGACAGCCATACATGAGGAGATCTTGTCTCAAAAATAAATGAATAATAAATAAATAAATAAATAAATAAATAAATAGCACAGTGTAGGAAAGGAAAAGTATCTACCCAGGATCCCAAAGACAAAGTTCTCAGCACAAAAGATATTTCTTTGCCCCAGAAGGACAGAGGGCAGGGAATAAGAAAAAAAAAACCAGGAGATAGAAGACAAGAGAGAGGGAGACAGGAATATTTGTCACAGAGAGACAAATGAATGCCTCTGGAGAGAGGGGAGATAGACGTGGCCCATAGGAAAATGGTGGTTTATAAAGGTAAAATGGGAAATCTTGCCTTGGGTTGAAGTATTTAATGTTTTTTTTTTTTTTTTTTTTTGAGCTGAGGGCCTTGCGCTTGCTAGGTGAGCACTCTATCACTGAGCTAAATCCCCAACCGAGGTATTTAATTTTAATTGGGAATGTTAATTAGGTGAGCCAAAGGAAACTTTTGATTGCTGGATTTCAATACTTTGATAACTGGACCTTAACAGACAGCCTAGGGCAGAGAAAATGGCCAAATATGGGAATGAACATTGGGGGCTAGCTTCAGGAATATAATCTAAAGATTTTTATAAGACAGAGTATCTGAGAAGGACAAGGGCTACCAACAGAGGGAATCAGAAGAAAGACAAAGCCTGCCAGAGCCACATGCTCAAATGGGCTAGTGTCCTTTCAGTGTGTAGCTGTGAACATACCACTTTTGATGGGTCAGACATCCTGGGTATAAAGATGGGTCAAGGTCCCTGAGGCCCTAGGCTCAGTGACAGCACCGAAAAATAAACTAGACCATGTGTGACAGTAGCAGCCCTGAAGGAGAGGATATCTGCAAGTTTGTGCTCCACTGGCCTGTTTTGTTTGCACATGCCATTTTACTACATTTGCCATACAGGTTTTATTTCTATTTGTTTGTTGTATGCACATGTGGGTACATAATTTTGTAGGTTCCTATGCATGTGGATGTAGACCAGAGGTCAAATTTGGGTGGTGTTCATCATGAGCCACTGACCTTTGTATTTTAAATGCTGATGAGTTTAATGCTGTGTCTTCCAGGTGAGGAAATGGGAAGGGAGTAGGATTCTTGATGTAATTCCTTAAGCTTAGTTGATTATTTTTATTATATTATATTATAATAATGCCTGTGTGATCTGTTTTCCTTATCAAGTCCTAGAGATGTACAGCAAACTGAGGGACCAGATGAAAAGCAAAAGGAAAGACTTCTTAATTGAACTGTTTTTCCTATCTAAACTTTCTTTAATTTACAATACTTAAAAAGATTTATTTATTTATGTGCATGTGTGTGTGTAGCGAGCACATACCCCAGTTATGGGGGAGGAATAATCACTCTTGATTCAGACTTGGTATAACACTCATTTATTCACACAGTAAGATTACAAGCAATATTTATCCTGTCTTCCAAGTGGAAGCAGGAGTACCTCTCCAGGTATACAGGTCCGGACTTGCCACATCTGTTCCTCTGGATCTTGGGTCAGCCTTCCTCTGGTCAGCCACTTATGCACTGGGGACAGGATCTCACATCTCTGGCAGAGGAGAGTCGTCTCACGTGAGGGCCTGACAAGCTCTGTTGGTTGGGTCTAGGGCTTCATCTTTTATATTCTTTCTGGCTAGGTTTCTAGTCTTGTCCCTACTTCCACACATAGCTTATAGCTTATCACTACTCCATTTGTGGTTTTCTTACATCATTCTATTGCTTATCACTCCTGACCAGGGTTGTTCACCCTAGGCCTTACATGTTCCTTACATTCCATCCCCTGATACATGAAATGTCTTCAACATAAAAGGCATCACATGAGGTCACAGCCTGGGAATTTACAATATATTATCCTAATTTGTTAATCCTAGCATTCTTATTCTTCTCATTCTGGGTGGTTTATTTTTATGTTTTTTATCTATATATATGTATTATATAACTTCAACCAAGTGCTATAAGCTGCAAATTCTTTTAACACATCTGTAACAAAATCTCTACACAATATTCTAGTACATGTGCTTTGTAAACACATTGGTTCTCCTGTTTCCCACTGTGGGTCATTCAGGAAATCTTTATCGATGCTTATTATTGTTTCAGCAGGATTATGTTTTAGCCATGTTCTATATGTTTCATATATTCTGTGGTTACCATGGCCCACATATGTGGCAGCTAAGGTGGCGCTTATATGTAGGGCTGCAACCATGTTATTTCTGTGTATTTTATACATTCCATTCACTCTATATACACTAGATTGCATGGTTCCATAATATCTCATGTATCCATCTCCAATTAATCTCATATCATGTGTACCTCCTTCTATTGTCAAGAGGAATGTTAAGTGCATCAAGAGCATTGGGAGGTTGTCTGCCTCACCTGGTCCTGATAGGTAGAACATTGCATATTTATGGGTGCAGTATTTGCACCCCTGTATTGTTCCTGCCATAGATAATATAACTATTTTATGGAAAATATCAGACAATGGTTCCATATATTTTTGGTATGTGGTATATAGTAAATTACACATTCCATTTGTACTGAGTAAATCGAAGCATCTGCCTGATGGATTCCAAAGTGGGTTTCCTGTTACTTGATTTCTGTAAGACATCTTAAGAATGGAGTTATTATCAAGCATTTGATTTTTTCAGACAAACATAAAGCAATACTTATCCCTAAAATTACTAAAAACAAAGAAGGTTGCTTACTTTATCCAACGCCACCATGTGTAAATTGTTGTACATATTAGGTCTAATCTGACTAGTCTGCCTAAATAATCCCAAAAGCTGCATTTCTGCATCTGTTTTGCCCAGTCCTTGTGTATGTATGCATTTGTTCTTAATAGATTCACTAGATTGTGTGTTTGTGCTTGTGATGTATGTATGGCTGCATCTTGTTCCTTAATTTTGTTATGTATGGATTCTAGTTGTTTCTGATTGAAATCTGCAATGTGTTGTAACTCCATTGCTTGTTCTACAAATGTTTTGTGATGTTCTAATTATGTTGGGTCATTGAATAAGTGTGAACCATCAAAATAATGTTTCTCTTCTAGTGTTAATGTGGTCACTGTTTGGTTATGTTTTTACCATCATAATTAGTGAAATTCATTAGTAGGATACTACAGTTGTATACCATATAGCATCCTGGTTCTGTAATATTGAATGTTGTGATATCATCATTCATTGTGGTTTCATTAAGATTTTTGCAGCTAACTAAAGTAGGTAAATATTTAGCAGGTATCAAGAAAGATGTGGATATACATATGTATTTGCTCATAATGATATGGAGTCTTCTAAGGGTATGTATACTGGTGTGCATTCATATTGGGCCATAAGTAATGGTCTGTGGGTACTAAGTATTGGTGGTTCCATTCTGATACTCCTGTTCTTTCAGTATATAGCTATGGTGTTGCCTTAGAATGATACACTGAAAATGAATTTTGTAATAAGATCTGTACTAAATGCATAATCCATCTGTGCATGAGCTTTCATATCAGGGTTTAGTATGCTTTGATATTCTCTTGTTCTTCTCCCTAACCCTGTGCTAAATAAACTATTTAATTCATTATTCATATTACTGATTTGAGTTTGATACATTTGATATATCATCATGTTATGATTAATATTAATAAGTTTTGCTTGATGGGAGAATTGTTCCTATAAAGATCTTGTGATATTTTTATTCACCTTGCATAGTTTGTATTAGTGTATGCATGCCATCTATAGAATTTGATATAGCTGCTAAAGCTTCTGCTGTTTTCTTATTTACTTCTTGTATGTAGTATATTTCTGCCTTTATTGGTTCTATCATTGTTTCTGATACTCCTCCACCCATTATTCCACCTAAAATTGCTCCTGCCATAAAGGCTGCTACGGCCTTTTCTTCCTACTCTTGTTGGTGATGAGTAGTCTAAATCGAATCTAAAATTCACATCACTACAATATTCTATAGGTGGTTTCAGTGCTGTCAAATCTATTGCAATTTCAATTTTTCTAATCCTAGGGTATAAATCTAATTTAGCTGGACTTTTTAGGTCTGGTATGATAGCTGGTGCCTTGACTACTGTTGGGGTTCCTTCTGGTGGTATTAGGTATCCTTTTGGAAAATGAGCAGTATGTAATCCAAAATTTTCTCTATTTGGTCTGGTCATATTTCCTCTAAATATAATTAATGGTGTATTGGAATGTTCACTGAGAAAATCCTTACTTCTTGATATTGGGAGATTAAATATTCTATCCAAATACTGTGTATGTGATTTCATTGATCCTCTAGGTTCATATGCTACCCATGAGGCCTTTATTCCATTCTTTATATTGTGGATTTGGCATTAACATGTAGAAATAATATGGGAGATTATGGTGCTGTAATTCAATTACTCTATCCATTTCATAATGCAAATTTTGCAAAAACTATCTGATCTAGTTATCCCATTTTTATAATGTACCATTAGGTCATCTGGATCCATTACCTTATTTATTCTCATAGATCTTGTCATTTGTACGTATGGTGGGATATATTCTTCCTCCCTTATACCTGTGAAATTTTATGCCTTTTGTTCAATTTTTCTGTTAAATATGAAGATATTTTTTGCCTCTACTTCATCTGTAGTGACATTGGCACTGACTTCCCAGGGTATGGGCATGTCCAGTAAGTCTTTAGATTCATGAAACCAGCAAATTGCTATCTTACTGCCACCTAACATGTTATGTATTTTATGTTTTGGTTCATGTATCATGCCTATGGTTAATATTGGTGTGCTGTCAAATTTTACTAGTGACATATATTTGTTTATTATGGTAATTTTACCATATATACTCAGATTTATTGTTGTTGTTGCTTTATTTGTGGTACAGTTTGTCTGTACCGCTGTACTATTTGTTTCAGTAAAGCATGATAATTTGTTTCTCAAGCTTGTGGCACCTTGTGTTAGTGTTTTTGCTAAGATTAGGTTAAAAAGTCCTAAATTACTTGCTTGTGTAAAATATGTTGGATATGATTGTTGGGCATCATTGAATCTCATTATTGCCTGGACCTGTTTAGTAGCTGTTATATTTATAGTACTATCCCCAAAAATTCCTAGCCATGGTATTTCCTGACCTATTGTATCTGTGATTGCTATTAAATCTTGTACTGACCTTGATATTCTCCCAGTAAATAAAGGTCCTACATGTAGGTCCACTATGGTTTACGTATTGTTGTTTTGTCTAATGTTTGTCTTTGCTTTGGACATGTTTATACATGCATATGCAAAAGTATTTTTCCTTCTGTAATGTGGAATTTACTGTATGTATGCAGATGTGTGTTGTGGTGTCTGTGTTGCAATCATATTTAGGTTTCATTGTGTGTTTCATTGAAGCCCAAGGTTGTTCTATAATATCTGTAAGTATGATTGGAAATCTCCAGTGTTCTACTCCTAATTGCAATATCTTTGTCCAGTCATCCCATTTCCATTCCTTTCCTTTTACCAATGGGTGATCTGTGCTATATAATATGGAGAAGTTACCATAGAATGGTAAATTGGGATAGTCTGCTACACATAACCAGTTAGTATTATTTTGTCCTGGTACATCTAATTTATGTTTTTAATGTATCTCCATAAGTTATTAGGACATCTATTTCCCCAGGGTTTGGGTAATGGTATTATTCCAGATATTATTGGCCATGGTTTTACCAGTTCACCATTATTTCATGCTGTCCAATTCATAGGGTTGCATGGGTTTGTAGGTGTTGTGGTTACTTTAGATGTTATTGAATATGTACTAGCAGGGTAATCACCATCATAATAATCATCATTGTAATTATACACTTGTTCTTCCCACCTTTCTGATGTCTTATACAGCAGACCTATCTCCTCCATCTGTTGTGCTATTACTGGTGCGAAATATTGTCTCACAAAGGAGCTATTCATGCCTAGTTCGCAAATTCTGGTTCTATCTCTATTCCCATTGTATTGGTTCTATATTGTGAGTTTATCCTTAATGTGTTTGTTCTGATATGTGAATTCTTTGTCCAATACATGCTGTATATGGCTGCATGATTGGTAATGTTGGTCCACAATTCATTGTAATGGCATTGTAATGGGTTCTGCTCATGTATGTTGGTGTTAACACCATCTCCTGATTCTATATATTCTTTGTTTGGATGGTATATGCTAAGTGCCATTCTATATTGATCGCAACCCTTATAACAGGCATATGTTAAACATGCTGCATATTTTTGCCAAAAACTATGTGTTTTCCCTATATAATGTGTAAATCTTCTCTCTGCTGACCAATATAATGGTAATTTGCCTTCTAGATCATAAATTGTTGGTGTAGCAACAGTATTCTGTTTCCTAGTGCTCACTTGTATAACATATGGTGTGGTTGTGGGTCTGTTTGTTGTGGGTGTACTGTCCAATGGTGCTGGCATTGGTGTGCCATTGCATCTACTAACCTGAGACAGAAAAATGAGTTCACAAAGGCCCCAATAGTGTATAGCTCGCTTGCCTCTAGTGTGTACATCACATTTGCTATTCTTATTGCCTCCTGTGCGGGTAGTGTATCCAACATACTGTGAAGTTGGCTGTTCTGGGTGCTGCAGAAGCATATCCAGGGTTGGTATTGTTGACTGTGTTGTGTGAGTCGTTTCTTTGGTAAATGATGTTACAGAAGGGAAAGACTAATTCTAAGATTGGCAGTACTGTGTATACTGTAATGGCTCAGTGTTTTCAGGGCGCAACCATCCTTTGGTGTGAACCAGTACTTCTTTCCAATTTATGGGGGTGCTCTTCCACTGTGTGGATGGACTACATTTTATTTGTTTCATCATTTGATGAGCATTTGGGTTATTTTTACTGTTTCATTATGACAAATAAGACTAGAGATATTTGTAAACTAGGTACTATTGGAATATATCTCTGAGTAGAATTGCTGGGTCACGCTATACTTCTCTGTTCAACTATTTTGTAAAAATGGTTGGCTACTTCTCAAAGCAGCTGCACATTTTTTTCTAGATAACATCATCATGGTGATGTGCTTATTATTATTTAAATAATAAGTCAGTGCTCTTCCAGGCACCTCAGCTGGATCCTGTTTCTTTCAGTCAGCTGCTTGTGGCAAGTTGACATAACAGCCAGTATACCTTAGTAAATCTTGGCTGACTGCTGAGATCTTGCATTCCCTACCTTCTTGGTCTTTAAATCAGCAGAGAAATAAACAATCTATTCCTGTAATGTCGAGTGCTGGCCCAGTATGAGGCCATCAACACCCATCTATGGCATAGCCTCACCCATGGCTCAGGACAGCCCTACTTTACTCATGGTCACATTCTTTTCCCACCACTCAGTCCCTCCCTCATCCCTATTTCCCCTTCCCCCTAGGCCCAGCCCTTCAGTCTCTGATGGATAATGTCCTGAGAAGAACAAGACCCCCTTCCCTGGGAGACACTTAAGCTCCATTATGCTTAAGCCCTGTATGGCCTCTGGGCTCTGGGAATTCTCCCCTTGGGCTGCTCCAGCTCTATAGATACCACCTGCTGCTCCCATTCACCTTCACCCCACTTCCCATTCTGCATCATAGAAGAACTATAAGGTCTCTGCATTTCTGGCCTGTTCTCCTTTGGTCCTTGTCTGCCCTTCAGATGCTCTGCTGCACCCTCTGATCACAGCAGGACCCCATCATGGCCCTGCTCCTGAACCCAGCAGCCACCAGCAGCTTTGGGTCCAGGACTCAGGACTCCTTCCTCCTTAAATGGTCACTCCAGGCTGCTGACACAGGCTGGCCTACTGCTGGGTCTTTAGGCCCTCAGTATCTCTGAGTACCCCTGGTGTGGCCCCTCACTGCAAAGGAGCAGCTGCTGCCTTCCTTGACCAGCCTCTTCAGCCATGGCATCCCCACTGGAGCAGCCTGGGTATCACTGGGTATGTGGTGTGCCATGTGGCTTTTCTCCCCAGAGCTTGGGATGTCTGCATCCCTAATGCTTGTGTCTACAGCTGGACATGTAGGCAACACCTGACTGCATTGGCCAGGATGGCCTTACACCCTTGGTCTCAGGAGATTCTCCTGCCTCCCAAGTGTTTGAATGACAGGTATGTGCCACCATGCTGGTTAGAAAGTAGGTTGGATCAAAGACAGGGATCTGAGGTCCTGGCTACTTCCAACAGTAGGGACACCAGTGTTCTGAGTGTCCAGTCATCATGTACTATATCTAACAGTGGGGCACTCCATGAAGACACTGTCACCCTGGGGACATGGCTGTGTTAACAAAACCAGGCAGTATGCAAACTTGTCTGAGGTTACAAACAAGAGTGCCAGGCTGGGGCCACTCAAAGGTATGGTGCTCACTTGGCATAGTGAGAGCCCAAGTTCCATCCCTGCCATTGCAGTAACAAATATCTGCTGGGGATGTAGCTCAGAGGTTGGGTGATTGACTAGCATATGTGAAGACATGGGTTCCATCCCCAGGACTAAATGCCAACACCCACAAAACCCCACCAGGTCGAGGGGTCATGATCAACACTGAGGGCTTGAGTTCAATCCTGAGGACCCCTATGGAGCAAGGAGAGAAACAACTCCCCCAAGTTGTCCCTGACACCCCCAAGCACACACACACAAGGTGCAATTTAAAAAACAGGGACAGCAGTTGCTTATACACACTTTTAAACTCAGCACGTGGGAGGCAGAGGCAGGTAGATCTCTGAACTGAGGCCAGCGTGGTCTACAGAGTGAGTTCCAGCATATCCAGTGCTGCACAGAATCCCTGTCTCAAATACAAAACAAAACAAAAAATTGTGTCTGAAGAGCACTAGCTCTTCTCCCAGGGGATCTGAGTTTCTTTCCCAGCACCCACACTGGGAGGCCTACCAGGTTTCCCAGAGGAACTTGGGTATGTGGCCCTGTACTGCTGGTGCCCATCCACAGTGGCGACTGCAGCTTCCTAAGAGGAATGCAGGTCTGACCTCAGGAGCTACACCTTCAGGGGGCCTGTCCTGCCTCCACTCAAAGGCAAATTTCTCAGGACATGCTCGCCAAGAAGGAGGAAGTACCACTTAGAGTAGAAACTACAGAAGGGTGTTCTTCACATGCAGCAGACAAGGAAACCTCTGAGCTCCTACTAAGCTCTCCTGGAAAGGGGTGATGTGAGTGAGCGTGGCTTCATAAATCCCTCAAACCTGGGAGGGCTTCTAATCCCTCTCAGAGCAAGCTAAATGCTGGGAAGGGGGTTTGGCTAGCACAGCTCCCCTCCTATCCCAGCTCTAAGGATCTTCATAGAAGGGAATGTACTCCCTTTCAGGGGGCATCCACAAAGGGCCCTCAGATGGGGTATGCCATTAAAGTTCCCTGCCTATACCGCGCTAGCGTCTTGTTCATCAACCCCTTGAAAACCCTAAAGTAAGGTGCCCTGGTCGAGGTTGGTCTGGTAGGAGCGTCATGGAGTGGATGTCCGGAAGTGGAGCATGGCCTAGACTGCGAGGAAGTGAGTCCACCATCCAGATGAGCCAGCCAGGGATGCGCACGATGTTGGTGCTGGGGACCTGTGATGGGACACCATTCAGGGCGGAAGGGGTTGGGGTGGAGGGAAGCTGGTTAGCTTGTGGAGCTTGCCTGCAGCTATGGAGAGGACAGGGATGCGGTCGCTACTGGGGTAGTTGGTCCCAGGAAACCAGGTAGGCCAGCCCAGAGCCAAAACCAGGGAAAGAGGGACCTACACACATCCGAGCCCTGATGTGTTGGAGAGGCCTGCTGGGCACTCAGAAGAACAGGTCCAGTTCTGTGACAACTCTTAATTGAGAGTAGAACTTGAAATGCTGGGCCTGGAAAGCCACACAACAGCTCATAAGAGGGCCAGAGGAGGCTAGAGGAGGAGGAAAGAGCTCTAGCCACCCCAGAGATGATGGGGTCCAACCTCTGGAGACTCCCCACCTCTTTCCTCCTTTGTTTTGTTGTTGTTTGTTTGTTTGTTTTATTTTTTTCAAGACAGGGTTTCTCTGTGTAGTTTTGGTGCCTGTAGACCAAGCTGGCCTGGAACTCACAGAGATCTGCCTGGCTCTACCTCCCAAGGTCTGGAATTAAAGGTGCACAAAACCACTGCCTGGCTCCTCCTTTGGCTTTATGCAGCCCCTACTTTGACTCCTGCCCTGCAATTCTGTCTCCTGCCCTGCAATTCTGAGGATGGAACTTAGATCCTTGTGAATGCATGCTTGGTAAGTGTTCCACTATGGAGCCACATCCCCAGACAGGTATCCAACATGCTTCCTCAAGAAGTGCAAAACTCTGACTTTGACCTCCTAGTTGGGTAGAACACTTTCTCAGTCCAACAGGTGATTGTATTGAAAGGGTTAAGCGTGAAAAAGAGGAAGGAATTTCAGTCCCAGTTGTAACATTCTGTAGCTCCAGCAAAACATCCTGTGGCTAGTGTGGGAAGAAAAACAACAGCAGTGGAAATTCCCCACAGCTGTACTCCTACCCGCCCCCATTGCTGATCTTCAGACTAGCCAATCCTGTATGCTATGCTAATCTTGTGGTTTTTGCCTTTAAAAGATGCTTGCTGGTTGGGGATTTAGCTCAGTGCGCTAGAGCAGTTTGTCTAGCAAGAGCCAGGCCCTGCTTTTGATCCTCATCTCAAAAAAAAAAAAAAACAATAAACACCCCCACTATTCTACCCGGACACACCTTTAATGAGGCAGAGCCAGGTGGATCTCTGTGACTTCGAGGCCAGCCAGGGCTACCAAGTGAGCTCCAGGAAAAGACACAAAGCTACACAGGGAAACCCTGTCTCAAAAAACCAAAAAAAAAAAAAAAAATGCTTGCAACTGCTGTTCGGACCTCACTCACTGCTCACTGTGCAAACGATCATTAAAATTCTCTTGCTGATTGCATTGACTGGTGGTCTGGAATCTGAGTTTCTGTGGCGCCCACCTGAGGGGATAGTTCTCTGAGTCTGGGGTCTATCAGTATGGCTCAGTTGGGGACTCAAGACTCCTGGCATGACTCCCTTCCTGACAAGAGGCCATGAACTGTGGCTCCCTTTCTGACATCTCTCTGAAGTAGCCTGTGCTGGTTGGGTCCAAAGTCTAATGCAGCAAGAGTCTGTTGTGCCAAGTGCTTGGCTGCCTCCCTAGAGCAGAGTCGAGATCTCCTTGTGCCTGGGAGGGACAACTACTGTCCTGTTACATGGAAAGAATGACATTTCTATTAGGCAGGTTCTCACAGTGACAAATGGCATGGGTTATAGCTGGGGCAGAATTGGTGTCACAGGGAGGAAGTCATGGGTTGTGGGGGAGTCCATTATGTTTCCTCTAAAGAGGTGGCTGACACCAGCTCAACATGGAAAGCCATGTCAGTGATGGACACATGGTGACAAAAGAGACCACATTGCTATGCTGTTTGGTACACCTTCTGTGTCCCCTGCTTTTGTTTGTCTCAGCTGACTTTTGCAGTCAACAACCAGGAAATGTGACTAAGATGCTAGGTTCATGCTCTAGATCTTAACATGCAATGCCCAGGCTTCCACAGCCCCCAAGAGATCAAAAAGACAAGTCATTTTCTAGAACCACACCCTCTACAATAGTGCTTAATCCAAATTTGGCTGTCAAACTGTCCTGATGTCTGGTGTTGGGTCCTTCTTTGCCCCCAGGGCCACCATGTGCACTATGTGATGCTGTAGTGTCCCCAGCTTGCATCGTCATGAGTATGGTGACCAAAGATGATGACAGGTGGTATCATGTGGAGTGGACCACATGAAATGGACCCAAGGTGAGAATAGATGCTGTGTGGGAAAATCTGGCTACAGTCCCTGCTGATCTCAGTGTGGGGAGCATCTGCAGGAGCCAGTGGAGAGGTGGGGAGACTTTGGTTGTTAGATTCTGCTGGCTGCTGGGTGGTAGAAGGGATCACCCATGAGAGAAAAGGGCATGTGGGCCAGCTGAGGAAGCCTGAAGGGCAGTACAGGATGATTGCCTTTCTAGGTCTTGTATCACCACTAACCTGGGTTTCTGGAGACTCTGTCTCCATCTGGAACAAATTTTCACTTTTCTTTCAGGGTTAGCTGTACCAGACTACGTTTTCAGAGGTTGCCTCCTTGCCATGCCTCTGATAAACAGCATTATTTTCTCCATAGTCCTAGTCCCCAAAGGTGCCTATCTATCCTTTCCCACATGCATATTGTTGTGGTTGTGTGTGTGTGTGTGTGTGTGTGTGTGTGTGTGTGTAGACGTAACTGTCTTGTTAAATAAGGAACACAGAGCCAATTGCAGAGTTAAAAGCCAAGAGGTCAGAGCAATAGCTGAGAGCAGAAAACCTTATCCTTCACTGCTGCTCTGTCTTTCCTCTCTGCAACAGAGCTACTTCCTGTGTTTTTCTCTTTTTTATAGACTTTCTGTAAATGCAACAACATGACCTCCTCATCACTGCCTGTCTGTACAGACCTCCAGGTCTTCTATGGTTGGTATTGAAATTAAAGGCGTGTGTCACCATGCTGGCTGTTTCCTTGAACACACAGAGATCCTGCCTAGCTCTGCCTCCCAAGTGCTGGGATTAAAGTCATGCACCACTACTGCCCAGCTTCTGCCATGGCTTGCTCTGACCTCAAAGCAACTTTATTAATATACAAATAAAATCACATTTCAGTATAAATATCACCATATTTCCCCTTTTCTATTTTAATAAAAAGGAAAAAAAGGGAAAAGTTATAACTGAAATGTCTAGTCTATTTGCATTTGACAAATTCAGAGAAAATAATTCCATTATCTATCCTATTTTGGTAAGTCCAAAATGTACCTGATTCACTTTCTATCCTAACTTATATTACTAACAGAACTGTCTTATAATGTCTTTCAAAAATTATACACTTATACCTCTTAATGAGTTTCTTTTCTGAAATTCTTAACAAGGAAAACTATAACTATAACTAACTGATCTTCAACTCCCTCAGAGACCCAAGAAGGAAATAATACTACCTAATAAAAAATAAAAACAGGAAGTGCATGCAAGCAGCTTCAAAAAAAAAAAATGTGAGTTGACAGAAACAGCCAGCTGCCTGGACAGTCACCTGAGGTTTCTCCACAGTGCTGAGGCATCATCTTCAGCCTATAGGCTTAGTGTATCTGACAGACTCATTTGTGAACTAGGATGTGCACAAGGTCAACAGTTTGACCTCACATTTGGTGAGAGCAGTCCATGTACCAGAAACACCTGAATTCTACTAGTGTCATTGTCATGATTCAGGATTTTAAATTCTGGAAGTTGTTGATATTTTTTTTTCAATTCAGCTGTCCATTCTTCTTGGCTATGTATAAGTGGCTTCATCTTGGCATCCCGTTCTTCTCCACATCCCTCTATTAAATGCCAGTCTACTATTGAGAGGTGTGAGCTTAGTTACTCTTCAAGAATAACTGTTTCATCTGATGTTCCATTGCACATCAGAAGCCATCAGCCCACTCCCTGTTCAGCTGCCTTTGAAGAAAAGGGCACGATACCTTTTACAGATTGCAAAGGCCACTCACTTCAGGGATGGTGCCATATTGTCCTGGCCTCAGAAAATGCCTTTTGTTAAAGCCACAACCACACTTGTTTTGGCAAGAATTGGTAGTCCTTTGTTTCATGTCCTGTCTCTCCTGTTTGTCAGCAGTTGATTCAAGGATACTTTATTGTCCAGTGGCTAACTTTTGCCACAATGAAGGTTAACTCCATATGCAGTTTCTTCAATGCCCATATTTTCTCTGAAGTAGATTGGTACTGCCAGGAGCTGACATGTCTCATAGTCATAACAAAAAAGAAAAAAATTCTAAGTTATTAAAACATTTTAAATGCCATATTCTGTAGATCTCTGAAGGGTTTGAAGATGACCTGTCTATCTAAAATATATCTGTTCAATCTTGAAAACACACCTAATATGACTACAAGTTCAATTGTAATGTCTTAACTACGAACTTTCATTTCTATATATCCTAATAGTTGGTAATAATAACATTCAAGGATCAGCAAATTGCATTACATTGTTAAATGAATGGTATAAGTACAATATCTTGAGCAAGATTAGAAATATGTATATGGCATATTCTAACAATCTCAATCTCAATATATATATATATATATATAATTTGCATATAATGTAAAACAATCCAATCCAATGTAAAGTATTTAAAACTAGTAATTGTCTTTTTCTTTTTTCTCTTTTTTTTTAAAACAAGTACCTTAAATCTAATATCCTTTGCCTAACCCTTTTCCTAACCTTTAATAACAACTTGTAACCAACCCTCCTAAACAATGAAAACTATCCCAGACGCAAAACCCATTAAAATACCAAAAAAACCACCCACTCCACACTACCTCTTTGGGAATGTGGAAAATTGCTGCTGGGTATGGGCAAAGGTATCCTTATTATGAAAAGACAAATTGGTGGTTAATTGTCAAATTCTAGGTAAGGTAGCTATATCCTTTGTTGTCCAGTTTGAGCATAATGCCAAAGTTTAGGTTTTATCTCAAGTCCTTATTCAAGTAGTCTTTGAAACTGGATCATCTCAGCTAGCCCTCTCAAAATTGCTCTGAGCACTTTATAGTCCAAAGCTGATCTGTAGATGATGTTTGACAGCTTAGTGATATTATTTTCCATGTGGAATTTTCGTTGTGGGGCCCCATCTTCTTCATGGAGATTTCAGTTGATGTTAGGCCTGGCCATGATTTCCTGCATAAAACTGATAAGAGACTTGAACACAAAGACATGTATAGGCAGCTAATTGAAGCCTTTTCTCTAGAATTATTTAGTAATCTATATGACTATTATTATCTTAACAAAATTTAAAAGATATATGTGTGTGTGCATTAATCTTGTAAATTTTGATATAAAATTCATACTTTAAGAAAAGTTTAAAGAATCAGAATAGAATCAAAGAACTGAGATTAGTAATAGAATAGTCCCTTAATTAATTTGGTTTTTCTCCTGTCCCATGTCTTCTGGTATGATACAGGGACTTTGCATTTTCCTTTTAACAACATGCTTGAGTTTAAAGGAGAAAGCCATTCTCAACTCCAAAGTCAGCTTTAAATTTTAATTGAACTGGGAATACAAGAAGACCAATAGTGTTAATTTTTTTTTTTTAAGAGAAGAGCAGAAACAAACATTTAGGAAGACTTATGGAATTTTGTAGATGATATACTAATAGGCCATTTTACTCTGTTTCCTGGGATAGATGATTTGTCCCTTTCTTCCAGTTGTCTCATTTGTCCCCAGTGGTTCTTCAGATTTCCTTAGCCTTCCATTCCTCCTAAAAGACTATATATAACAAAAACATCTCCCCAAGATCTATTTTTGGGGAGGTTCCCTTTGCTAAGTTATATCTGAATTAAATGAAAAGGCATTATTAATGGTATAAAATTAGTTTAAACTGGATGGTCATGTTGGTTGAGAATTATGACCTCTTCTAATTAAGAGGTCCTCTCTGTTCAAATCAAACCTTTTCAATTTTGATTGGTACTCCTACAGCTGACTATTTTCCTGCCAGAAACAAAAGCAAAAACCTGTCCCCAACGTTAACACATATCCTGGTTTCCCTCTTGAGGTGAGCACATGGCTTTGAAGTATATAGGCTGATTTAATTCTGTGGTTTCTATTATCCAATGTC
>NW_023414019.1:0-18675 GCF_903995425.1 Onychomys torridus | reverse complement strand
TCCTTGTTAGCTAGCTTCTCTGGAGCTGTGGGTTTTAGTCTGGTTATCATTTGCCTTACATCCAGTATTCACTTATGAGTGAGTACATACTATGTTTGTCCGTCTGAGTCTGGGTCACCTCATTCAGGATGATATTTATAGTTCCATCCATTTGCCTGCAAATTTCATAATATCAATGTTTTTTTATTGCTGAGTAGTACTCCATTGTGTATATGTGCCACATTTTCTTTATCCATTCTTCAGTTGAGGGCATCTCGGTTGTTTCCAGGTTCTGGCTATTATGAATAATGCTGCTACGAACATAGTTGAGTATGTTTCCTTGTGGTAAGATTGAGCATTCCTTCGGTATATGCCCAAGAGTGGTATAGTTGGGTCTTGAGGAAGACTTACTCCCAATTTGTTGAGAAACTCATACTGATTTTCAAAGTGGCTATACAAGTTTGCATTCCCACCAACAGTGGAGGAGTGTTCCCCTTGCTCCACATCCTCTCCAACATAAACTCTCTTCAGTGTTTTTGATCTTAGCCATCTGACAGGTGTAAGATGTTATATCAGAGTCATTTTGATTTGCATTTCCCTGATGACTAAGGATGTTAATCAATTCCTCAAACCTCTTTTAGCCATTTGAGATTCTTCTGTTGAGAATTCTCTGTTAAGCTCTGTAACCCATTTTTAAATTGGATTGTTCAGTATTTTGATTAGATCCATATCTGTTGCCATGCACAAAACTCAAGTCCAAGTGGATCAAAGAAGTCAACATAAATCCAGTTATACTGAACTTGATAGAAGAGAAGTAAGAAGTAGTTTTGAATGCATTGGCATAGGAGATCACTTCCTAAATATAACACTGGTAGCACAGACACTGAGAGTGACAATTAATACATAGGATCTCCTAAAACTGAGAAGCTTTTATAGAGCAAAGGACATGGTCAATAAGACCAAACAACAGCCTGCAGAATGGGAAAAGATCTTCACCAACCCCACATCTGACAGAGGACTGATATCCAGAATATATAAAGAACTCAAAAAGCTAGACATGAAAATGCTGAACAATCCAATTAATTGGGGTTTTTATTGCTGTGAAGAGACACCATGACCATGGCAATTCTTAAACAAAAACATTTAATTAGGGCTTGCTTACAGTTTCTGGTGTTTGGTCCATTATCATCATGGTGGGACACAGTGGTGTGCAGGCAGACATGGTGCTAGAGAAGGAGCTGAAAGTTCTATATCTTTATATTCTAGCAATGGGAAGTGAACTGTGTGCTGGGTGTAGCTTGAGAACAGGCAACCTCAAATCCCACCCCCATAGTGACATACTTCCTCCAACAGGCCGTACTCTCTAATAGTGCCACTCTCTATGAGGGCCATTTTCTTTCAAACCACCACATTCTACTCTCTGGTCCACAAAGGCTTGTGGCCATATCATAGTGCAAAAATGAATTCAGTCCAACTTAAAAGTCCCCATAGTCTATCACAGTCTCAAACTTATTCAAAAGTCTTAAACTTACTTAAATTTATTTAAACGTTCAAAGTTTCTTCCAAGATTCATGCAATCTCTTAACTGTAATCCCCTGTAAAATCAAAATAAAAAAGCAGATAACATTTTTCCAACATATAATGCCACGGGATATTCATTACCATTCTAAAACATAGGGAAGGGAGCACAGCGAGGAAATCCTGGACCAAAGCAAAACTGAAAATAAGCCAGGCAAACTCTAAACTCTGCATTGCCCTGTCTGATGTCAAAGCACTCTTCAGATTTCCACCTCCTTTAGCTTTGTTGACTACAACACATGTCTCTCTCTTAGGCTGTTTCCACTCCTTGTTAGCAGCTCTCCTTGGCAGGTATTCCTTAGCTCTGGCATCTCCAACATTTTGGAGTCTTCAAGGCAACCCAGGCTTCACCGTCATAGCTTCACACAATGGCCTCTCTGGGCCTCCATTCAGGGACATCCCTGCCACCTGCCTGGCCTCAGCAGCTTTCCTTAGTCATAGAGGAAGATTATACAACCCCTTTCTTCTATCCTTGACTCTAAAGCCAGAACCAAGTGACTGAAGCTGCCAACTTCTACTGCTTGCTGGGACTAGAACACGGCCCTTTGTTCAATTACATCTACACCAGATTCCTGTTCTGGGTGGTTTTCTTCACTGTCTATTCTTGACTGTCCTGAATCTCCATCTGTAGACCAGGCTGGCCTTGAATTTAGAGATCTACCTGCCTCTGTCTCCTGAGTGCTGGGATTAAAGGCAGACATGCCTGGACCTAAACTATTCTTTAATCCCTTTTTACAAGTTAGAAGTATAGCTGGGTAGGGTCTTTTCCTGAGTTCAACACTCCCTTTATTCCATTTCTTAATCTGTTTATTTCCTTGAATGGAGGATCTAGCTCTCTTCCACTTCCTAATGCCCCTTTTCTCAATCTGTACATTTTATATTTTTATCTGTTCAGCTTGCTCCTCTTCATTATAAATCTTCATTAAAGTTAACACTAATAAATATAGGACAGAGTCTATATTAGGCTGTTCTGAGATTTCTTCTACCAACGGAATTAATCCAAAAATCTTCACTTTAGTCTCAGGCATACTCTTTGGACCAGGGCAAACAAAACAAAACAAAACAAAACAAAACAAAGCAAAACAAAACAAAAAACAGATGCATTTTTTTCAACAAAATATCACAGGACCAGTCTCTAGGCCATATACTAATGTTCTTCGCTGTGGTAATAGTTTGTGCTCTAACAAATAAAGCTTGCCTGGAGATCAGAGTGTGGAGCTAGCCACTAGTTAACCATAGGGGCCAGGCAGTGGTGGCACACACCTTTAATTCCAGCACTTGGGAGGAGGAAACAGGAAGATCAGGAGTTCAAGGCTACCCTGGGCTATACAAGATTGATCCAGTCTAAAAGAGAAACAGAGTCAGGCAGTGGTGGCACACATCTTTGATTCCAGCACTTGGGATCTCACTGCTTTAACCTCAGCACTTAAGGAAGTGGAGACAGGAAGTGATACAGCTGGGCAGAGAGAGGAATATAAGGTGGGAAGGAGACAGGAGCTCAGTCCATTTCAGCTGAGAAAATTGGCAAGGTAAGAGGTGGCTATGGCTTGCTCTTTTGTCTCTCTGATCTTTCCAGATTCTTATTAATAAAACAAATTAGAATTCATACAACCACTTTCTACTCTGAAAACCTCTTGATCCAGGTACCCATGGTTCAAATCACCCTCAGCACCACTGTCTTCAATTTTCCTGCTAGGATGGTCCATTAAGCCCACTTAAAGAGTTCAATAGCTTTTCTAGCCCCAAAGTTTGCAAAGTGTTCCATATTCGTCCAAATAAAAACATGGTCAGGCTCATCATAGCAATACTTCACTTTTGTTATCAATTTCTCTTTTAGTTAGGGTTTTTTTTTGCTGTGAAGAAACAGCATGACCATGGTATTTAAGAGTATTTAAGATTCATCTGTATCTTTCCCTGTTTAGTAGTTCATTTCTTTTTGTCATGGAATATCATAGAATAGATACCACTGTGTTTATTTTAAGACTATGGATGACATTTAATTTGTTTCTATTTTGTGTGATTATAAGTAAAACTGTTGTAATCACACATGTTCAGGTTGTTAGGGGTACTAAGTAATTACAGTAAGTCTGTTATGCTCTGTAATGACTTGTATCTCAAGTGTTGAAACAGTTTTCATTTCATTTACAAAAGATGAACATCCTGTCTGCTTATTTGTGACATACAGCCAATCATTGTTGTGTTTAGAGGTTTCCTGTTGTTGGTTTGTTGGCTGTTTTAATGAACTTTGGATCTTCCATTGTATTCAGTTGTTTAGTGTACCTACACCAATACATGCTGCTTTGATTCCTATAGATTTGGACCCTGAAATTAGAGAATGCTCTCTGATGTCCTGGGTCTTCTCCCTTTCCACCTGAGCTCTGGAGGATGACTGTTAATGTTCCAGCTAGCTTCCAGAGAATTTCCCATTGAGATGTGTATGATCATTGATGCTTGGTCTTTAGACTAAACTCAAGTGAGTGTGTTTGATTTGCAAACCTGAAAACAGTATTGAATCTCATACTTTATGGACATGGGCTGTCTCCCCATGTATTTTCCAACATAGAGCCTCGATGTAATTTGTCAGATTTATACTCAAGTATCTTGCTGCTGCTCCTCCTTCTCTTCCTTCTCTTCCTGCCTCTCATCCTTTTGCCCTTCTCCTCTCCTCCTCCTTCTCATCCTTCTCTCCTTCTCTTCCTCTCCTCCTCTTCCTCTTGTTTTATTTTTGTACCAGTATAAATGTTTCCTTTTAATTAAGTTATTATTACTTTGTTTTTAATCTAACTAGGCCAGGCTAACCTCCAAAAATGATATTTACCTCATGCTTGCCTCAAAGTCATGATCCTCCAGCCTCAGTCTCTTGAGTATTTATGTAACAGCAAATTAGCTTATAATTTTTTTCTTTTTCATTAAAATTCTAACATGCTTTTTGTTTGTTTTGTTTGTTTTTCAAAACAGTGTTTCTCTATGTCACAGCTCGGGCCTGTACTGGAAATCACTTTGTAGACCAGGGCTGTCCTCAAACTCACAGAGATCTGCCTGCCTGTTCCTCCTGAGTGCTAGGATTAAAGTCGTACACTGCCACCACATGGTGGTTTTTTATTTGTTTGTTTATCCTGTATGTATGAAAGCATTCACTTTTACATATTACCCCATGATCTTACTTGTTTCATTTACTAAAGCCACATGTATGCTTTTGTTTGTGTATTTTATTTTCTTTTTGGTCAGAGCTTTGAGATTCCTAGATGGACAGTTATTTTATCTGCAAATAAAGACATGTTTCTTTTTTCCTGTTCTTATAACTTTTACTTTATTTGCTGGTATAAATTCACTGGTTTCCCCTTCTAGTTTGGGGGTATAAGACAAAGGATCCTCTTTCTTTATTTCAAGTATTAAGTGTAAGACATCTAGCTTTACACTGAGGAGAACTTATAAAATTTATGAGGTATAAGTATGTCACAATGAACTTTGTAGATTCTTTTTATCAAGCTGGCAAAGTTCTCCTTGATTCCTAGTTCATTTAATTCTGTAGCAGTGGATCTTGGGCTATTTTTGTCATTGATACGATGATATTGTTAAGTTCAATGATTGAATTTTTTTATTTTCACACCAGCCTTTCACACTTAGAATAAATCCCACTGGAACATGATATGTAATTCTTACATTCACTGCTCCAATTGGCAAATATTGTTGAAAATTTTTATATCCATGTTCAGAAGAAATACTGACATTCAATTTTCTTTTCTATAAGGGGAAGTTTTTGGTACTAGTTTAATCCTGGCCCCATACAATGAGTTTCAAAATATTCTCTTTCTGTTCTGCAAGAGCTTGTGGAGAGCTTGTAAACTACCACCCTTAAATGCTTGGTTAACATCACTGGAAACATAAAACCATCTTGATATATGTTTCTTCCTATCTTTTCTTTGTTCTTCCTCTTTTATTGCTAAGAGATTATTAATCATTGTTTCAATTTTAAAAATAGAAACCTACTCAAATAATCTTGGCAATTTGTGTCTTACAGTGAGTCAACACATTTCATTTTGTTATCAAAATCTGAACAGGATTGCCTGCAATCATTTTTCTTTGTCATCCTAATTAGATCTAGTCAGGGTAGCATATACTTTTTATGGGTGGGGGCTTGTATTTATAGTTCATGCCACATCTGTCTTTCCTTGGTCTGATTTTGGAGGTTTATATATTAATTGTCTTAGGGTTCTATTGCTCTAAAGAGAAACCATGGCCAGAGCAACTCTTAAAAAGGAAAAACATTTAATTGGGGGGGCTTTATTTTCAGAGGTTTAGTCCATTATCATGATGATGTGACATGATGATATGCAGGCAGACACAGTGCTGGAGAAATAGCAGAATGTCCTACATCTTGATTTGCAGGCAATAGGAAGTGGAATGTCTCACTGGGTGTAGCTTGAGCATAGGAGACCTCAAAGTGCACACTCACAGAGACATACTCCGTCAAGGTCACACCTACTCCAACAAAGCCACATCTCCTATAGTGCCACTCCCTTGGGGGCCATTTTAATTACACCACCAGATTAATCTTTGCAAATAACTAGCTTTTTGTTTCATTAGTATTTTCTATTATTTCTTTTCTTGAATCTCATTTATTTCTAATTTTTCCTGTTTCACTAGCTAGCTGTAGACTTAAATGCTTTTTTTCCCTAAGGTAGTTATCATTGGTCTTAAAAAAGCTAACATTAACATTTTATATATCACTTGGTGTATTTACATTAATTTTAATTGCTTATAGCTATAGTTATTTTTACAGTATTATTTTGTCCTTTCTATATGTCTCTATTTCTTCTACCCATTTTTGACATTTTTTTTTCTCATTTTGTTCCTTCCTTTCCAATTCAATTTCCATTTTTTATTGCTTAATTTAGGAAGTTAAATTTATACAAGTGTGAATCACATATACAAAATAGAATACTATAAAGTTAATCAATATTTCTGTTTCTTCTTAAATAATTTAAGAACTTAGCACTCAACCTTCCTCATTTCCATGCTATTGTTTGGGGATTTTTCACTCTACTCTGTTTTCTTATTACTATACACTTGGTATTTCACTTTTTATAGTTCGTGTGATATATATTTACTCACATACTTATTTCATTATTTCTTTCTCTGAGATTTAATTTGTTGTTGTCCTTGTTTGTGGGGTGTTGAGAGCACGATTGCACATCTTTTAGAATTTTACTTAATAACCTTCTTCTGATGGCAAAAATCTATCAGATTTTATATTCTAGGAAATGCTTTTATTTTATCTCATCTTGAAGAACATTCTGCCGTCTTGGAATATAGGCTGGCAGCTGTCTTGTTTCATTCCATTTAAAATATCTCAGTACCTTCTGATTTCCAATTTTGTCTTCTGAAGAGTCTGCTGTCCATCTAAGTCAGGGGCCAGCAAACCTACTACATTTGCATTACTACCTGTTTGGGGAAGTAGAGTTTTATTGGAGTGCAGGCCAAGTTGAATCATTTACATATTTTCTGCAGCTGATTTCACTACAATGATAGAGTTGAGTATTTGTAATAGACCTCATTGATCTCTGAACATAATTATATACTCTCTGAGTCATTCCAGTACAATTTGTTGGTTCTTGACCTACAGCACCTGTTGAAACAACCAATCTTTTAAGATGTCATCTCTGTAATTCTGAGCTGCACATCGCTGTAACTTTTCTAAGGATGGACCTTTTACTGAATACCTGTACCTTCAGAGCTAATTGAAGATTATAGATCATTGTCCAGTCCATAACTGCTTTTTAGTTTAAGTACATTAAACATGTCTTATAATCTGTAATTGTTGATAAACCTGCATTAACACAGTCTGTGCTTTTCTTTATCTGACATGGAATAGTAGCTACCAGAATTTCTTGAAACCTGAGGTTGCATTCTCCAAAGAATATCTGTGTTTGATTCTGTCAAGCCTTTGGAAGCCTGGCTGGCCTAAGACCATCTGAAACAACAGAGGTATCCATTGCATAGAGTTGAATGATGTTACCAAGGTAGATTGTTCTATAAAGCACTAAGGCATCACATTTATTTGGCAACTTTAAAAGCAAAACAATCTTTTCTCTATTCAATGGCCAAGTTTTGTGCAGGTTAATTTCCTTTTGGTACAGGTGGTATGGAATGGGGTATGGGGTGAATGAGAGAAGAATCCTGGTTTATGTCCAGCTCACCTTTGCCCTCTACACAAGAGTGCAACTAGGATCCTGGTGTCCTTAATTTTTGATATGGTCATTGGTCATCTTCCCTTAAAAGGAAGAAAAGAGTTTCTCAGCATCCTTAGCTGCTGAAGCTGAAGGGCATGTCAGGGTGCTCTTCTGTGGCACTGAAGGAACAGAAGTCCTAACTCTCCTTATTTGATGAGAATGCACTCAGTCCACAACAAAGCAAACAGCATGACAGACATCACAGCTCTCTGACTGTTCAGAATAAAAACTTACTGTCTTCTTTTACTCAAAAATACTTCTAACAAAAAATCCTTTAAATTAAAAAATGAGAAATTTTATTTAAAAAATAGAATTTCAAATATAATGAATGAGATAAATGTAAATAAATACCAATATTTAGTAGCATAGATTTCTTATAAAATAGATTACCAAATAAGGTATATTTTAAACACAGAAGACTGTCATTTGATTAAAGGCTTTAATCAGATTCAAGGTCATTTCCACCTCAAATCAGTGTGCCTCAGACAAATGTCTTTTTTCACTTGAAATTTTCTCAGCTGCCCTATTTCCTAAACACCTAGGGAATCCCTCTTCCTACCCCGTGACTGAAGCTCAAACCCTTGGCATTATCTTTGCTTTCAAATCTTCCTCCTTCCACATATACTCCTCTGTCAGCCGAGGAGCTTCCTCCCTGTCAGTCCTTTGCCAGGGCCAGCTGCTTCCTGATTAGAATATTGTCAGCTGGACTCTAGTTTTCTAGCCTCTAGCATCAATTTTTTTTCAATTCTTCATAAAGCATGCACATAAACTGCACAAACACGGTGCACAATTACCCCGTACATCTTCTGTGAATTTATTTTAATGAAATTTTTAGAGGAAGTTTCCATAATGGTGTTTTTCTGGAATAAGAATGTTCTAAACTTGGGAAGTGGAGAATAAAGGAGTTTTAGCTTTTTGTGTGATTGCTTTTAATTTTAGATATGTACAATGAGATATAAGCACAGACCACTACTTAGATAAGACAAATCAAATATAAAAGAAGTCCTGTTAATGCAATCAATGCCTCTACTGCCCACAGCTCTGTTGTACCTCTCCACTAACCTCCCCCAAGAGTTTGTTCCCAGTTCCTTTTTTAATGTTTAAACTCAATTTCACAGCTCAATTAAAAACTCTGTTACCAAGTTGTCATTCTTTATATTTCTATTTCTTTTTTATTCTTTTTGAGACAAGTTCTCTCTAGGTAGTCATGGTGGCCTGTAATTCTTTATGTAGCCCATGATGATGATAAATTCATGATCCACTGGCCTCAGATGCCTGTCTGGCTTTCCCTCCTTTTCTATTATACTACCTATTTTTAACATAAAACAGAAACAAATTCAAGCAAGGTGCATCCTGCAGTCTCCTGTCAAGGTAGGATATTAAGCATGATTTCTTATAGGTTCCTCTTCATCCTTGTCAGAAACAATTTCCTCCACGTGCTTCCTGCGTCGCTCTGCTCTCTGCACTGCGCCAATACTTTGCACGTTACACTCTTCACTCTACTTCATCTGCAGTGTTGGGGTTTACCACACAGCCTCCCAAATCTGAACTCTTATTGGACTGCTGACTCTCTGTCTTTATCTGCTTTCAAACAGCTGAGCCAAGGACCAATCCAGAATACCACTCAAAAGAGTACAGAAGTGGAAAACAACTACACCAGGTTGAGAAAATGAACCCAAGCTAGAGGTTAACACACCTGGAGTTCCTACATAGAAAGACATTGTATATGCTATAGATACTAAATATACATATACGTCGTACAAAAACACGTCTGTCTGTCCCTCCTCTTCTCTTCCTCTTCCCTTTAAAGTTGAGGCTCTTGAGTTGAAGAAGCAATCCTTTTGATACAAGGAGGCCCAATGGAATAACCAGATTGGGAGACAAGGATCTCTTCTGGTTGTGGGCAGAGTGAGATGCAACTGTGGGATAGATGAGAGATGAGTGGGGGTGGAAAAAGAGGTGTTCAGTTTAGAGGCCAACAAATAGTGATTCCTCATCTCCGCATCCTTAACCTTAATCCCATTTGTGAGATTCCTTTTGTCACACGAGGGAACACATTCACAGTCTCTGGCAAGTAAGACACTGACACTTTAAGGATCTATGTTTTACAGATCACCCCTTGACTTACGCTGATGCAAGTTAGAATTATTAAACCTCATCATGGAATTGAAGCAGTCTGCATTTCATAGAAACGTCCCTAATAGATATTAAATGTTGAGCTTTTCCTCGACTACTGGTGTGATATGCTGCTCTCCAGTGATGCCTGGCCATGGCAGTAGGCTGCCCCTCAAAGTAAGCTGTAAAATCATGAAGGAAAGTGCTATGGGGTTCTGTAGGTTGGCAGTATTACTTGCATTTCTGACTTAGGGTGTTTTTCCTAAGGGATGAGTTTACAGAAACATAAAGCAATCATATGCGAGGAGTGTTTGTATTCTGTCTAGCAGAGATAGTACCAAATAATCGGTGCTTGGATTTCTCTAAACATGTTGAAAAAATCATATTGAAACAATACTAAGTAAAATGAGTAAGAAGCCTGAATACTAATTTACACAGAAATCTGCAAATCTATACTGCAGATCACTCTGAATGTGAGATAAAATGATTTTTATGAGGTAAATTTTATGCCAGATTAGTAGGAAAATTGTGTCCAGCACAAAACAATGTCATTTCCTTGAGATGTTTTTCTTCCTAATCGAACCCAAAGAATAAGAAAATATGCCACACTCAGCATTCTAATCTTCATAGACACATTATGTCCTATCTCTTCTAGTTGGAGTGAGAACGGTATAACAATCTGAGAGGTAGGGTGCCACTAAGGGCTCGAGAAGCAGACACAGCCACCAGGGAAGGAAACCATGGGAAAGTGTTCACATAGTATAACATAATTTATGATAATATATAGGTTGTATATTATGTAACATATTAAAATTCAGCATATATACACATAGACATCCACACATTTTAAAAGGTATTTGCTACAAAGGTTTGACATTGTGCAACTGTAGAAGCTGGTGCTTTTGTGGCCAGTACCTGTAGGGGCAAAGGGAGCTTTTCCCTCTGCCCTCAGAAGTTTTGCTGAAATAAACTGACAATAGGCAGTTGAATAGAACTGGGCATAACAAATTCATTTGATCATAGTTTTTAGAGACATCAGAACCCTCATGTTGGAGACCCAAAGACCCAGAGTGAACTATTAACTATTATACTGGGGTTGCAAAAACAGGGACAACCCAGGAGAAATGGGCTTTGACAAAAGGGGCCTGAGAGAATGGACATGGACTAACTGAGGAGAGACAGCGAGGCTGTCTGCTCAGACTCAGCTTGACCCTCAGCTGCAGCGTTTCTTCCTCACTGCAATGGGGCAGGACCCCACTGGAAACAAGGTCACCATTTTTCTATGGCCAGCTGTTACCAAAAAAAGCAAGCAAAAGTTAGAGTCATATTTTTAGGTTTTATGGGATGGCTTTGGAGAAAAGATATATCGTTTTCTGTGATCTCCCATGGGGAAGAGGAATTCTGGCTTCTGTAGGTTGCCTTGGGAGAGAATGTGGATTGGAGTCAGGGGTCAGGGGGAAGAAGGTCAGAAAGTAACTCTGCTTCTGAGGCCTTCAGTCTCAGGTATTGTTTGCTGAGGCTTGGCATCCTAGAACATGAAGTCTGAAAGGTAGGTGGAGTCAAGAAAGAAAGATGTAAATCCAGGGAGTGTAAGAGCTTTCCCACAATGATGGACAATACCCTCAAACTATGAACCAAATCTTCATGAGCTCTTTGCTTGGTATTTTGTCACCATGATGGGAAGAGTAAACACACACACACACACACACACACACACACACACACACACACACCATACAATATAAAATATACAAAAAATGTAACAGACTATTCTCATTTCTATAACTGATTACTTGATCAGAGTATTATAATACCTCCCCCTACATCATTCATTATTCTCATCCCACATTAATCATTATTGCTTTTGTCCTCCACCCCTCAAAAGCTCATCCTTGCCTGTGGGTGAAACTTTCCTTCATTGAAGTGCCTGGGCTGTAAATAGCCCTGTCTGAATGCAGCTGCTGTGGCTTCTCATTTTACAGATGCAGAAATTATGGCACAAGATCTCTTAAATTCCAAGCATAACTCCTCTCTATTTCCATTGGTCTGCAGTTACCAAATACTCACAAGTAGTCAGTACCAATTACCTCAGTTTATCTCTTCCTATTGATTTATAAGCATGCAAGTTTGACTGATGGCCAGCTCAGGGGCCATCTCAATGTCCCATTTAGTGGCATCATTATTGTGTCACCAGAGACAAGCCATCCCATTTGAGAGTGAAACTTCAAGTCCATGTGCAATCCAAGCTATAGAATGAGAAGTAAGATTTTAAGTGGAAGATCTCTGGATGGGTAAGGAAGAGGCCACTTTCATTTTCACCCCTTCATTTCCAGACCTGCTAATTTCAGCTGTCTTAGATGTGGGCCATGTACTAGACACCTTCTCCTACCATAGAAGACACTGCCTCAGTGTCATGTGGTGTTTCTATCAGGTGGCAAAACTGAGTCTTCAGAGGTACTTTCCATCCTTCAAATCATCCATTTGTTTGAGAATGACAGAAATATGGTGAATAGAAAGGAGTCCTGCCTGTCCGGGAGCCCCATGTTGGTGTTTGTTGTTAGGAGATCTACCCTGGCTGTAGCTAAGTCACACTCGGGGAGTTAAAGTCTGTGCTGTTACATTTATACCACACCCCTATTCTTGTTCTTCATGAATGCATCAAGCATTCCCAGAAAGGACTGGGGATGAAGGCTGATTGACATCTACATTTTTATGGTCATTATATCCATGCAATTGATTTAAAAAAATCTTCTATTCTGATTTCTCCCTTTGCTTGAACAGCTTCATGAAACAAGTATCTTCATATTCTGTCTATTGAAAAGTATCTATGGACACTGTGCTATTATTTGACTCTCCTCATCAAAACTCAATCCCTATTTCTCAGCCAAATCCTTAGTCATAGGCAATTAGTTGGAAGATATCTATAAACCTGGGCATCTACTTTTTTTTTTTTCAAAACAGGGTTTCTGTGTGTAGCTTTGCGTCTTTCTAGGAACTCACTTGGTAGCCCAGGCTGGCCTCGATCTCACAGAGATCCTCCTGGCTCTGCCTCCCGAGTGCTAGGATTAAAAGTGTGTGCCACCACTGCCCAGCTGGACATCTACTTTTCTATGTAATATGAACAATGAGAAACACTGCTCAAAGAACTATCCCCCAGCGATTTCCTTTTGCTACTGTTTTCTCAGAGTGATGCCTAGGTAATTCATCTATTCCTTGTTTGGAATTGTGTAAAAACCTGGAGGAATCTACTCCAGACCAAGCCCAAATGCTTCCTTCCTCATTATTCTAGCCCTGGGGATCTCTACATGTAGTTATAAGAAGTTAAGTGTTAGAGAGCCCACGACATATGCTCTTACCTAGTCTTGGAAGAGACAGCCACCAATTTGTTATATTCCATTGGCTATATAGACTGATTGTAGAATAATATGGAAGAAGAGTATACAGGGTATGAATCTTAGGAAGCAGGGATAATTAAATTTGATCTTAGAGACTGGTTACTAAACACAGAGAAAGCAGAGATAGGCTTACACTCATTTACCAGTAAGAGTATTAAGTGTAAGAAGTACTTATAGTACTTGAAAATGCTCTATCATAAAGTCCATTTTGAAAACCAAAGCACATGATCATGGATAGTTCTCTCCTCCTTTACTCCACACAAAGCTAATAACTCCATCTGAACTAATATTTTGTTGGAGACTACACAGTGATTTAGCCAAGGCTTGCTGAGAAACTGAACTAAAACAGTGGTAGTGGAGTAAAAAATAAAAGGCAGCTGGTATAAGTACTTTAAATGGTGAGTGAGGGGGAGTTTCAGCAGGCTAGGATGAACAAAAGGACAAAGCGGTTCAAGTTTGTGGAGAAGCAGAGTAGTCAGGCAGATGATGGAAGCAAGGGAGTGTAAAGCAAGGTGAACATCAAAGCAAACACAGGTCCAGCCTAGGTCGAGTGACAGCAGGTCACGCACCTAAGAGGTGACAACACCTGATGCTGGTGTGGGGAACTGGAATTCTGAGAAGTTTCTTATTCAGTTAATTTTGTAAGTGATGAACGTCTATGCTGGTAAACAACTGACTCTGATGGCCAACAGAGAGTAAATAAAGAAGCTGACACAGTATTGCTCTTCCTCTCCTACTTAAAACCAAGATCGTCCCTTTCCATCTTTGTTTCCAAACAGTTCCATCCTCAGTTGAACCCCACTGCCACTCACGTCACTGAGTCTTTCTGGGACGCCCGAGCCAATAGAGTTCATTTCCTCCTATGAGCTTTTATGATCCTTGCTTCATCACATTGTGTTAGAAGTAGGACAAAAACTGTTTATATTGAAACTATTTTAAAATTTATTTTAACCAATACATGAAGCATAAAAATATACATATAATGGGGTGCTATGTATTAGTTTGTTATATGTCCATAGTAGGTAATGTTCCAATCAGGTTAAACATGGCCATGTGCCATATCTGCTTACAATCTATCATTTTTTGTGGTGAGAACTTTTAAAGCCCTTCCAGCACGTTATTACCTATAGTCATTCTACATGCAACAACACACTAAAACTTCTTGCAATGTGTAAATATAACTCATCATCAATGGGTCTGCCATTTCCCATCCTTCCCCTTCTTACTCTTTGCAATTTGTGGTAACCACGTACTCCACTGTCAAATTCTATATTAACTAGAAACACCCTGTGCATACCTTTACATTGTTTAGAGTGTAAACTCAAAAAGAACACTGTGTGGATCAGAGCATGTGAGCTTTAATATTGCAGAAGCAGCTTAATTAAAAATCTGTCTAAGTGGGAATCACAAAATATGGTATCTTGTAAGTTTCAACCATACCTGGAGCCTTGTAACTGTGAAGTCCTATGCATGCCTTTCTGTTGGCATTTGATATTCCAGTGTCTAGTACTTAGGAATGCATTCTGCAACATGACTGTACTTCATCTTTACAAGGTTGTTTAATGTTTTATATTAATTTACATGAAATCTATGTGTCTATTCCCTCCATATTAACTAGCTTTGAGCTCTTCAACATTAGAACTTCTGATTGTCTATTATCCTTTATTTGGAAGACAAGTAGGTACAATAAATACAAACACCTCACACACATTTTGGAATTTTTTTAGTTTATTATAATAATATATAATATATAGTAAATATATAAAATATATAATAACAATATATTATTAATAGTAAATTAACTTGAACACAGGAAGCTATCAAGGGTGAGATCTACAAATGTCTATATTGACAGATGTACAAGTTTTTAAAAATTATGTTTAAATATAATTAATTCTTTGAAATGTATTATTAGCCATACTTTAGACTTTGTTTGGGATTTCTAGGTTGTGTACTTATTACAGGAAATAAGATAGATGCTCTCTCCTTTGGATGTTGTACAAATTTCTTGATTTACCAGTTAATATCTTTTTTTTTTTTTTGAGCTGAGGATCAAAACCAGGGCCTTGCACTTGCTAGGCAAGTGCTCTACCACTGAGGTAAATCTCCAACTCACCAGTTGATATCTTAACTGGTGGAATCCTATAGAAAACTTTTGTTAAAAATTGTTTCATTGTTTACATTTATTAACTAATTTTGTGGGATAAAATTTTCCCACTGATTATTTCTTATCTTCCCTGCTCTTATTTAGTTACGATAGTAATTTATACCCAGATGAGTAGAAATGAGTTAAGCTATTTTGAAATAGATCATTTTTATTGTTGGAAGAATCATCACAATTTTATAAAAAGTTTAGCTTATAGCCTATCATATCTATAATGAGAATTTGCTTTTTAAGTCCCCAAAAGTAACATTTAAATTTTATATGATGAAATACATCATCCTTGTTACAATGCTTGCCTTATTTCTTGAAGGAACCTCTGAAACGAATTTTCACAGTAGAAAATTTCAAAGTCTTAAAATTTGTTATAGATATAAGTATGATGAGTACAGAAAATAAGTAGTATGAAAATACTCACATCTCTATTGTGCAATTTCAACTATCCATCTTGGCCTTGGCTTGAAGGATTTATTTTCAGTTGATGCTCATGGTTCTTTTTTTTTTTTTTTTTTTTTTTTTAGAAAATAGAAGCAATTAACATGCTGGCATCACTTGAAGTGTAAAGTCACCTCCATCTAAATTCACATTAATATCTTGGCCTTCCCGTTACAACAAGAGGTGAATGGTAGGTAGGTTGGCCTTCTTAGATCTCAACCCCTCACATCTACTTAACCGAGTCTGTGGCTGTGCCCGCTCTTGTAGACCATCATCCCTCTCTCATAGGATCTGGAAAGGTTATTCTTTCAACTTGCCTTCCATTCCAGTTAACTTCCTGTTCCTCACTTCCACATTTCAGTGGGAGTTCACACCATAAGAAAACTTGTGCTCACTGTGTCTGATTCTTCTCTTTTTACTCCTTATGAACCAATTGCAGACAAGTTTTGATCTTCCCATCTTGCTGCTCTTGTCTGATGCTCCATAAGTGATCACCACACCTCACTGGTGCTCCTTCTCATTTACTAGTTTGCAGTGCAGGATGTGCATGCAGGCAATCATTGTTTGTCATTGCCCTCTCTGTATGGAATGAGGAGAAAAAGAAGAATAATAAGACCCTCTCCTGTAGTGGCTTCAAAGAAAACGTGGTCCAACTGTGGCCTTGATTTCAGGCTCTGGCATTCCATGTTTTCATGGAGACTCATTGCTTAATTCTAAGATATTACTGTTCATTTTATTAAAGAAAATATATAAAATATATTGTTTTCTTTATTTTTTAAAAATACTTTGCTTCAATATAAAAAAAATTAAGGTTGTTAAGAAAGACTACACTCTTTTTAATAAGACAAATAGAGTTTAGGGAGGTGGAGAGATGGCTCAGTGGTTAAGAGCACTAGCTACTCTTTCAGAGAACCCAGCTTTGACTCCAACCACCCTCACAGTGATTTAAAACCATTTGTAACCGCACTTCTAGGGAATATGGCCCCCTCTTGTGGCCTCCTTGGACACTGCATGCATGTGGTATAGAGACAAACATGTAGGCAGAACATCAAACATAAAATAAAAATAAATAAATCTTTTATTAAAAAATGTTAAATAGAGTTTAAAGAAACAATCTAATTTAGTAGTGATGATTAGTCATGTTATTCTGAAATTATTTTATGTATGTGGCAGGAGAAGTCAAGTAAGTGATTTTGTTGTTACTGTTAGGAATCAAGATTCTCAGTGTGGAAGATATTCAAGTATAAAACTCAAAGGAGAGGAGCCTGCGGAGCTGGTTCAGAGGCGAAGAACAAGTCCTGTTCTTGCAAAGGCCTGGAGTTCAGTTCACAGCACCTTCAAGTGTTCCCAACCTCCAGAACCCCAGCTCCCAGGGGTCTCACGCCTCTGCCTCCACCTGACTCACAGGCAGACACACTCCCATGCTCACAGGCAAACACACTCCCATGCTCACAGGCAAACACACTCCCATGCTCACAGGAAAACACACTCCCATGCTCACAGGCAGACACATTCACATGCTCACAGGAAAACACATTCACATGCTCACAGGCAAACACATTCACATGCTCACAGGAAAACACATTCACATGCTCACAGGCAGACACATTCACATGCTCACAGGAAAACACATTCACATGCTCACAGGAAAACACACTCACATGCTCACAGGAAAACACATTCACATGCTCACAGGAAAACACAATCACATGCTCACAGGAAAACACATTCACATGCTCACAGGCAAACACACTCACATGCTCACAGGAAAACACATTCACATGCTCACAGGAAAACACAATCACATGCTCACAGGAAAACACATTCACATGCTCACAGGCAAACACATTCACATGCTCACAGGAAAACACATTCACATACACACAGGCAAACACACGCACATGCTCATAGGCAAACACATTCACATGCTCACAGGAAAACTCACATGCTCACAGGAAAACACATTCATATACACACAGGCAAACACATTCACATGCTCACAGGAAAACATATTCACATACACACAAGTAAACACACTCACATGCACACAGGCAAACACACTCACGTACACATAGGAAAACACACGCACATGCTCACAGGCAAACACATTCACATGCTCACAGGAAAACACATTCACATGCTCACAGGAAAACACATTCACATACACACAAGTAAACACACTCACATGCACACAGGCAAACACACTCACATATACATAGGAAAACACACCCACATGCTCACAGGCAAACACACCCACACTCAGGCAAACACACTCACAAACACACACAGGCAAACACACTCACACACACAGGCAAACACACTCACACACACAGGCAAACACATTTATATAATTCATTTCTTAAAATTAAATATTAAAGAGGAAAACTAAAATCTTATAATTTTTTGTTGTTTTTTAATTGTAAAGAGAATGTGAAGTCATGAAATCAATTAAAGAAATAAGTTCTTTGCTTTATCCATTGATAAACCCTGTAAGTATTAACAACATGTGAAGAATTGGGACTAAGAATTAACCCCCCACATACAATTCATGTGTTGAAGACCTAATCCTCAATGTTACCTTATTGGCATCTTTTAGAAAATGAAGTCAATACTTTTTTAACTTATTTATTTTTACTATTACGTGTATGTGTGTTTGCCTGCATCTATATATGTCTATCATGTGATTGCCTGCTGTCTGTGGAGTCCTGAAGAGGGCATCAGATCCCCTGGATGTGAAATTACAGAGTTGTGGGCTGCTAGGAACTGACGCTGGTTCTTC
>NW_023414018.1:0-12774 GCF_903995425.1 Onychomys torridus | reverse complement strand
CGTGACTCTATATGGATGAAGAAAACTCTAGAGGGCACACCTGTGGTAAATGTCTACTTATTTTGAAGTATGAAGATCTAATTCTATTTGGATCTTTGAGGGATGAGTTCATATCTTTAATTCATATCTTTAATCCAGATGTAATCTGGACCACTCCATTTGTTGGAAGGACTTGGTAAGAATGAAAGAAGCTCTCTCTGGTGTCTCCTCTCTGTTCAATTAGTCTCTCTCTAATCTCTCTCTGTGTTTCTCTCTCTCTCTCTCCTCCTCTCTCTCTCTCTCTCTCTCTCTCTCGTCTCTCTTCTCCCCTTTGGCTCAGCACAACATTTCCTTGACTGGTGTCTAAAGCTACGTTCCTTTTATGATTCAGGCATCATGCTTAGAGACGCAGAAAGCGACATCTCCTGTCTTTGTTACAGTGTGAATCTACTAGGGATTTCTGTGACTTTTCATTTCACAGCCAGATATTGTTGGATTAGTTGGATCACATGCATGTAAAGCCATTCTACACAATACAGTTTCATTAGAAGATCATGTATTACTTATGGGAGAATGGGGGCTATGAACACCAGACATATAGAAAGGACATTCTAGAGGACATTAGGGGCTCATAACAGTCTCGGCTCACTTCCAAATCCCCAATAGTCATCTTCTCTTAACCTTAGCCTTCCCACAGGTAGTTGCTTATTTCAGAGAAGTCAACACTTCTCGTCAATGATCAGGACCAAATTCCTCAGCATGCTCTTTCATATTATTGGGTATGGATGTGAGGAGGGTAGGTGCCAATTTTAGTCCGTGTTTATAATGTGAGTGTTCAATTCCCCATGGGAGTTCTTGTGAAGCAAAGAAAAATCTATAGTATTGGAACGAGGAGGTCCTGAATGACTTCCACTGTGTAATGGAGAGACACCTGGAAAGGAAACACAGCTTCTGGTGAGTTTAGAGAGAACTATTTTGCAAGGAGACAAAGGCTGTTCGTATTTGGACAATTTTGTGACCAGAGTTTTCTGGATGGCTAGACTACAAAATGTACAAACAAATTGGAGCACTGCTTATTTTATTAAATAATTTTAAATAACACTGTTCAGGAAAATGATTTCAGTGAATTACTTTAGAATGTTAGGATTAAACTAACAAAGGTGTTGAAAGTGTTGTCAGTAGAAAAAAGCTGCAGCATAGAAGGTGGAATGGATGCATTCATAAACACCAAGCATGATACAAGAGACATTTCAAAGATAACATCCCAAAAACTGTCACTCATGTCTACTGCTCACATCATCAAAATGTGAAAACCATAATGGTCAGGTGACACTGACTGAACTGATCATGGACTGAGTGGATTTGGTGTGTGGGGAAAGCCTCAGGTAGATGGGTGTGTCCTTCTGTTTTAAAACACTGCTGAATGGGCCTAGGATGAAGTCAGTTGACCTCCCAGCTATGAGGCCCCAGTTTCTTCTCTAGCACTGGGGAAAAAAGAAAATTAAAATGCATAAAATCAAACAGCAGATTCTTTGGGAGATATAAAAATGCTTTCTTTTTTCTTTAGCAGTTGTCTCTAACTGACAGCGATATGGTAAGAGGTGGTGAGATGGCTCATTGGTTTGGTAAATGCACTTGCCAGCAGGTTTAAGCACCTAAGCTCCATCACTGGAACTCAGTGTGGGAAGAACTGACTCCTGAAATTTGTCCATTGACCTCCACATGCACACTCTAGGACATGTGCACTCATACTCATGCATGTGTGCACACACATACACTAAAAATAAGAACAGATTACAGACAGTAACTTATGTACTTTATCCACCATCCCTTTAAAAACTTAAAAAGTTGAGCCTGGCATGGTGGCACAGGCCTCTCATCCCAGTACTTGACAGACAGAGGCAGGAGGAGCTCTGTCAGTTCAAAGTCACCACAGTCTACATAGTAAGGTCCAGGACAGACAGCTGCATAGAGAGAGACTCTGTCTCAAAAATCCAAACTAAATCCAAACCAAAATGAAGAACACTTAAAAATAAACCTATTGGGTTGGGGTTTTAGCTGAGTGGTAGAGTACTCGCCTAGCAAGCACAAAGCCCTGGGTTCGATCCTCAGCACAAAATAAATAAATATATAGATAGACAGATAGGTAGATAGATAGATAGATAAACAAAATGAAATGAAAATAAATAACCCTATTATTGAATATAGCTATTTTACAAGAACTGTCTCCTTAGAGTCAGTGAGATTCCATTCATGGTCTGTGGAGCAGGGTCTAGGTCAGTGGTCCAGTGCTTACATGCCTGGTACACATGGTCCCAGGCTGGATTTCTACCTTTTCAAGAAATAAACAAATGAAAACCCAACAACATCCAGCTACAACTATGACTGTATCCGTGTAGACGTTACAGACGTTATGTGTGTTTAACAAAGAAGAATTAGTTGGAGAGATTGCTCAGCAGTTAAGAGTACTGTCTGATCTTCCAGAGGTCAAAGTTCAATTCCCAGCAACCACAGTGTAGCTCACAACCACCTATAATGGGTTCTAATGTCCCCTTCTGGCATGAAGATGTACATGCAGTCAGAGCACTCATTTTAAAAAAAAACATAAACTAAGTGAAATGAGATATTTTCAGAAAGCTGTGTGGGTTTCTGGGGTCTTGCCTCTATATGTAGCATGAAGTATCAAAATGGAAACTCTGGATAGGAAACAAAGAAATAGGCAGCTGAATGGTATTTACCTTATCAGGAAAAGTTAGAGTTTTGGCCACATGGCCTGGCACAGCTACTTCATCAATCCGGACATTGGGATCAGGTGAGATGACTGGCCTGAAAAATCCACCCTCTTCCCTGACAGATTACCTCTAAATCAATCTAAATAAATCAAAAAACACCATAGGTTCCATGACACACCCTGTGCTGTTTCTGGGGATCTGAACAGACATATACTCCCTCAGTAGGTAACAATGGTTGATCTTGTCAGGAACCTTGCCCTTCAGGCACTGGACAAAGCCTTGTATCCACTTTTGGGGGCCATGTTGAGGGGGATGCCAGAGAGCTCACTGTTGATGGAGAGGGCACACTGCAGCTGCAGGAAATCTAGTCCTCCATGGTCATCTGCATCTTGGCTCCCAAGATCCAGTGCTATGATTACAGAAAGATCAGAAACAAACCTGCTCTCTGAATTTTCTTGCATTCTAGTGAGTCATTAAACCTAGATGCATGAAGTGCAGAATGCACAAGTTAATGGGAAACACTGACCTTTTTAATAACATCATTGAGGAAATTGATCTCTGTCAGTTTCATTGTCAGGTCTTCTTCATTGGTTCTAGACTTCAAATCACTCACGACAGAGGGTCTGATACACAAGGGAAGCACCAAAAGTCGGGTGAGAATCAAATCAGAGGGCTTTCCAGCTTCTGGGTTCATCAGAAGTAAAGGGACATCTTCAGCGGAGATGAGCTTAAACAAACTCAGAACGACTAAGGGCTTCACATTCTCCTATAGGAAGTAGGAAGGAAGGGAGGGAGATGAGAGGTTAGTTTCTTAGGGTTTGGTAAAGTTACCTGTTGTGTCATGTGTTGGCTCCACACTGTCCTTGGAAGAAGCAGGTGCACTCTTGGATGAATTTTAGCCTTTGCTTCTGCAGGGGAGTTAGCCTCTGTTGAACTGACATACTGTAGCTTTGCAAAGGGCTTTTTATGGTACACAATTCACATCTTTAGCAAGTCAATTTCAGCATACCAAAACCTCCTATCTGAAGCTCCCCAAAGAGAAAAATGCCATAGCAATTCCCAGCCAAAGGACATCTCAGTTTGCTGAGTCCTCCCATAACCAAGATTCACATAGACTTTGCATCTTTAGGAAACTCTCAGAAAAGATTAACATACTTCAAACAGAAGGTACTGGACACAAAAGGTAGCACTCACAAGAAGCAGATCAAAGCCAGGTCCTAACACTCTTGGAATCAAACCAGCGGCAGAACTCTGCAAGAACTCTAGATACAGTTATCCTTCCCTGTGTTTGCTTTTCTTGAAGACAGGATCCCATGCAACCTCCAACTTGCTATGTGGTAGAGATTTGCCTAGGGCGAGCTGGCCAGCGACCCCTAGGTTTCGTTGAAGCAGAAGACAGATCCCTGTGCCCACACACTCTGGGCATTGTCAAGCAACCACATTCAAGCAGCACAATGGGGCACAGACAGCTAGCTAAGGGTACAGGATGGCTCTAGTGAGGCCTGCAGGGGGTGGCAAAGCTTGGGAATCAGGAGAGTATGAAGTGTCAGTGTAATAGAGAGCTACTGGAAGATCCAAGTGACATAGATCTAGTTTTCTTTTGAAATGAAGGCTCTTCCTATGTAGCTCCAACTAGCCTCAAATTTATGATCCTCCTGCCTTGGCCTGAGTGCTGGGATTATGGGCCTGTGCCATCACAATTGACATCATCTGCATTCTAACTGTATCCTGGGACTGCTGTGAGAGAAAGTATTTTAAGTATAGGGTGGATGTGAAATACTGGGAGCGGTGAATACTGAGAACAACTGGGGGTCACCCAGGTTAGACATCTGTTCTAGTGAATGTCAACCACACACATGACAATGTCCATCTCATTTCTCTCTTACCTCCATCTCTACTCTGTTTGTTTTCGACTTTACACACTAAGCCTCTTTGAATCCCCTTCTCTCCATGTCCCTACACCCATCCTCAGGTCCCCACCCCCAGTTCAGGCCATCATCATTCTCAGTCTGAAACGAGCAATCTTACTCAAATGCTGTCCTGGTCAAACACTTTAAGAGTCTGACCCTCCTTGCAAGACTCTTGTAATGTAAGTCCCCTGCTTCACTTCTATTAGCCCAGCCTGTCCCTCCAATAGCGTTTTGAAAAAGGCTTGGTCTGTGGTGAGCCCGGACTTATTATTACCTGTGCTCCCGTGATCCCCTCTGTGTGTCATTAAATTAACCGCAACCATGGCTGATTTGACAACTCTCCACTAGACCAAGCAGCAAATGCTGCATTCATGCAGAATCTTTAGTGCTCTACACTGACCTCAGGACTCTTTCCTGCTCCTTAAAAATGAACGAATCTGCCTTAAAAACAAACAAACTGAAAACTCATAAGGAAGGTCTAATTATGCTTTAATTAAATAATCTGTGAAGCCCAGGGCCCAGAATAGCAGCTTGGACCTCACCTGCCACCTAGCTGCTGTGAACCCACTTTCTAGCTGACAACCTTGGGTCAGCACACACTGTCTCCTCGAGCCAGGGGAAAGTTCCCTGAGAGGAGTCAGCGCGGGGCTTCGGGAGGTGGCATCTTGGCTCAGGATGCTGGTTCAGACACTGCTCGGCCCATCTCACTTTCTCCGCTGCAGTTCAGGGACCCCATAAGATCTGAAATCCCATCCTGAAGCTTCTCTCCTCGCTCTCTTCCCAACTGTCCCTCATGTGGAACCCTCTGGGACCCGGGACCCCAGTCTCCGCTGCTGGCCATGTCTTACATTTTCTTATCTACATCCGTCTCCAGGAACTGCTCCTTCACCATGGTGCCGGCTGCTGGGCGCCCTTCTCCAGGATCCGACTACAGAAACACTGTCGCTGCAGCTTCCTGGCGCTTCTGGATTTAGAGCTCAGAGAGCAGCAGCTGTCCCTTGGCCACCATAGAGCACCACATGTGCCGCTTCCTCTTCTGCCACAGGAGTCTGTCCAGAGAGGCTTCGCACATGCGCTTTGAGACCTCCCGCTACACCGCCACCCACTGGAGCTTGCATAAAATGCACCAGGACGCGCTAATCAAATGGGTTTCTCAAAAAGACAGTGAAATGCTGCACTTTCTTATCTCAAGGCAGATAGGCAGATAGATAGATAGATAGATAGATAGATAGATAGATAGATAGATAGATAGATAGATAGATAGATAGATAGATAGATAGATAGATAGATAGATAGATAGATAGATAGATGGATGATGGATGGATGGATGGATGGATGGATGGATAGTTAGATTGAAAATAAATAAATACATCAAATGAAAAACAAAAAATCAATATTTTGTGAATGAAGAACATAGGAAACTAAAATCCACAAGCCAAAGAAAATAGATTGTTACTTCACTAAATCTATTACTGAAAATTCTCAGATGTCTTCTTTTATATTTTTTGTTTTATCTCTTTATTAAGAGTTTTTTATTCACTTATATAACATCCACAGATCCCCCCTCTTATTCCTCCTCTTGCTCCATCCCTTCCTTCCCCCCATGGAACAGCACCCTTTCCACCTCCAAATAGGTAAGGCCTCCCATGGGGAGTCAACAAAGCCTGGTACATTCAGTTGAAGGCGGGGTTGATCACGTGTCACTTTATTTCTCTGGGGCTATCAAGGTCATCTGTGGAGGAGTCAGGGTAAGTTTAGTGAAGAGACTGTGATGGGTGAACTTGGAACCTGTAGTGTCAGTGGGTTTTGTGATGGATAAAGTTCATTCAATGAAAAGTAAGTGCAGACTGTTGTAGCAGAGCCTTGATGAGTCTAAGAGCCTTGTAGACAGCACAGAGGACCTACTACCTGATCTATATCAGAAAAGGTTCAGCAGTCCTCTCACTGTCCATTCTAAGTTCAGTAACTATTTAAGACAGAGAGAGAGAGAGAGAGAGAGAGACAGAGAGACAGAGAGAGAGAGAGAGAGAGAGAGAGAGAGAGAGAGAGAGAGAGAGAGAGAGAGAGAGAGAGAGCTGGTGGTGTTTTGTAGTGTGTTGTGCTTTTCTGTGCAACTCTGTGTGTATGTGTGAACTTCTGTGTGTGTTTATGTGAATACTGTCTATTGCATGTGCAGTAGTGTTCTTTTGTGTGTGTATGTGTCCATGAGTGGATGAATACACAGGTACAAATGTGTGTTAGTATGTGTGGATTTTTACCTCTCATGTTGTGTTTCTGCATATTTGTATGTTCACTTATTCATCTTTAATGATGATGGAATCAACTTCATTGAAAAAGTACTGGGCCCCTAACTTGGCATCAATCAAATATTTTAATGCTAATGCCCATCTTCTTCATGTCCACCCAGCTCACAGGAACAAATGGACACAAAACTACTGTAACCCAATGATTCAAAATGAGGCAACCTGTGGTAAAGGGAGCTAATTTTGAAGGATGTTCCTCAACTTGCTGGCAACTGGGAAACAGTAAACAAGAACAGTGGGCTAGTCCACCACCACCAAGTAGTCCTTTGCTGGGGAATATTTTTATACTACACCATCTAGAGAACTTCTAAAACAGAGTTAGTTAAGGGGCCAGGACCACAGCGGGCCTCCTGTCTGTGCATTAGATTACACGATAGGCCCTTCAATGTGTGAACTGGCTATCTCTCATGCCCTCTGTGTTCTTCTCTCATTCAACAGATTTACCAGTCTGAGTTTGAACAGACCACAGCTCAGGATGAGAGCCTCCTGCAGACCAAACTGCTGCAGTAGGAGAACTAAGTCTCACAGGCAAGTGAACCATGATTGCATCCCATACCTAGCAAACATGGTATTGGTTGGGGATGGGGGCACTTGACCTTGGCTTCCAGGGTGAAGAGGTCTTGATTTTTTTCTGCCCTGTGGCCTAGCCAAGATGTTTCTGTGCCTGATTGCCTTTCCTTCTCATATAGCACATCTTCAGAGAACTGAGGAGGCCAAAGAAGCCACAGATGCCTTGAACCCATGACATTCTATACTCTCAGATCAAGACTTCTCCTCAGAAGACCCTCCTTTAGAGCTGTGAACTCATCAGTGAGGAAAATACTAGCTGTCTTCCAGGTGATCCAGCCCCAATCAGATCTCTTGGTATGCTGACTTAGTCCTCCTAAAGAAGAGAAAGCTTAAAAAATGAGCTTGAGACACAGAAAATCTGATCCAAGAATTACTGAGAAACCTGACCTTCATCAGCAAGTGGCCCCTGTAAAGGGTACAACAACATGGAAGGAAGAGATGTAGTGAGCAGGACTATTTCTGTCAGTTTAATGTCGATGGCTTTGGCAAACTGACTGAGTTCTCATACTTCCCTATGTGGCATGAAATCTGTCATGGAAGATTGGGTTGATATCAAGCTTTTGCAGACAGACCACACCCAAAAGCATCATATTTCATTCTCCAGTTTAGTGTTGAAGCTATCATGTCATGCACCAGTGTTGCTGAAGAGAATGCACCAAAGAGATCTCCACATTCCATCATTCTTTGTGTAAGTCATGTTTTTTCTATTTAAAATGAGTGAGTATTCTTTGGTTTCCCGGCCTTCCCTGAAGAGACTGGTCCTGAGAAAGGACTTACCAAAGACACCTGAGTCATCTTTGATGTTCTTGGGCACTCAGTTGCTGCCCATGGACATGTCGAGTCTCCAGAAAGCACAGAAGTGTCTGGGAGATTCATATAGTGACCAAGACATTGTAGGATCAACAGTGTGTGATAATTTATCAAAAGATTCCCATGGGGCAAAAGGTTTGCTCTAGGAAATATGTCATCCTTAGTGTTAGCCTGTAGGAGGCATTGGTATACTAGTTTTGAAGAGGTTTTTTTACATTTGCTGACTGCCTTCCAAGTCCAGCCACAATCTGTAGGTCTGTGCTGCTATATGTACAGCAAGTGAATGCTGCTGAACTTATTTTTTTTGTATGGTTTTGTTTGCTTTGGTTTTTTCTTTTTGGTTTTCTTTGTTATTGTTTGAGCTTTTGCTATTTATTTGTTCTTACTTTTGTTCTTGTTGTTGTTTTGATATTTGCTAAAGATATTCACTGTTTATGTTAACTGATCTATTTAAGCCCCTATTGAGTAAAATTACTTTATTTTTATTAATAATAAAGTGAGTTACTACTTTTTGGTCTTAGAACCAATTTCTTTGGTCAGGAGGGTTATCTCAATCCAGTAGCCCCAGAAACGCCTGGAACATCAGAACTCTTGTGGGCTCAGCTTGCACTATATATTGAGGTCCCTGTCAGCCAGGTATACACAGGGCTATTGATGTGGATATCATTTTATGTTAGGAAAAGTAAAATATTCATACTGTATCTCTGTGTCGATATATTTAGTTCTTCCTAAAATATATTATTCTGTATACACATTTCCTGAAATTATCATGAGCACTCAATTCATGAGAAACATAACAGTATTGTTCTAAAGCCTCTCAAGAAATTAAAACATTGTCCACCGATGGTCACAGGCCATCCCAGGAGGATCTGCCCATCTTGGCACAAGTTTCCTGCCAATTGGCGGGCCCTGCTGTAGGACTACCCTTTTCCAAGACTTCAGGCAGACACTGTTGTCTCCACACCCTGCCCCCACACCTATTTGCCCAATACCCCAGCCACTTCCTGAGACTCAGAGACCAACCCCTAGCTCCAGTCCGCCCTGGAACTCCCATCTGGACCAGAACTGAGTGCTGGGCTTATAGCCAGAGAGGAAACAGCCCCTGGGTCCCCACTGCTGGATACAGGCCATGCCGGGAGGACCTGCCCAACATGGGCCCCCAGTTTCCAAACCAATTGGCAGGCCCTGCGGAAGGCTCCCCTTTTCCAAGACTGCAGGCAGAAACCTGTAGTCTCCAAACCCTGCACCCACACCCATCTGCTGGAGACCCCAGCCATTTTCCTGAGAATCAGAGACCAGCCCCCAACTTCCATCCTGCCCTGGAAATCCCATATGGACCAGAGTCCATAGGAACTCCCATCTGGACAAGAGGAGCTCCTATCTGGACAAAGTAAGGACACCCCAGGGACGCCGGCCAATTGGCGCTTCCTGTGGGAAGGCTCCCCTTTTCCAAGACTGCAGGCAGACACTGAAGTCTCCACACCCTGCCCCCACACCCATCTGCCAGAGACCCCCAGGCACTTCCTGAGAATCAGAGGCCAGCCCCCAGCTTCCATCCTGCCCCTAGAAATCCCATCTGGACCAGAGACCAGAGGAACTCCCAGCTGGACAAGTGGAGCTCCCATCTGGATAAAATAAGGAGAGCCCAGGGACTTCCCGAGTTTCAGAGTCCAGCCCCCCAACTCCTATCCAGCCAGCATTCTCATCTGGAATCAGCGCTCCCATCTGGCACAGAGGCTTCTATTGGACCAGAGAGAGGCTCCCTGATTCTGTCACCTCTCTCTGGACCAAGTACACTGATAAGATCAAGAACGAACACAAGAGGAGATGGGCAGACGTCAAGGCAGAAGTACATACAATGAAATAAAGAGCAATACAGCATCACCAGTTCCTAGCCCTTCTCTGACAGCAAGATCTGAACATCAAGGAATGGAAAGAAGAAGAAGACAGAAGAAGAAGAAAGAGAAAGAAGAAAGAAGAGAAGAAGAAGAAGAAGAAGAAAGAAGAAAACAACCTTAATAAGTAACATCATGAAACAGGCTAGAGCCTTATATAGATGAAATAAAAATAAAGTAAGAGGAACAGACAAACGAGAAAAATCCCGGGAGAAGAACGCTAAAAGCAAACTAGAGGACAAGGACAATTAAAGCAAGAAGAAAACAATAAATCCTTTGAATGAAAATCTATGAAAAAGCCAAGGGGGAGACATCCAAGACCTGAAGAGGGAAATAGACAAAATGAAGAAGACACTAAGCAGAAGGGATATGCTGGAAATCAGGAAAATCCTGAGCTAAACAAACTAGGGACTTCAGTATGCAAGGTATAACCAAACAGAATGAAAGAGAATATAGAGAGGGATCTCGTGGGTGTTGATGCATACTTGGTAGAAGAAATCAGATCAATCCCAGTCCAAGAAACACCTAAAACCCACAGAGACATGATCCAAAATGGCAAGAAATTTAGGGACACCAATGAAAAGACCAAACCTATGAATAATAGGGGATAGAGAAGGAGAAGAATAACAACTCAAAGGCAGAGAAAATATATTTAACAAGATCATAGAAGAAAACGTCCCAACTTAAAGAAGGAAATGCCTAAGAAGATAAAAGAAGCCTATAGAACACCAAACAGACTAGATGACCCAAAACAATCCCCTCGCCACATAATAATTAAATGACTAAACGAACAGGATAAAGAAAGAATATTAAGGGCAGCAAAGGAAAAAAAGGCCAAGTGATTTATAAAGGCAAACCCATTAGAATAACACCCGATTTCTCCATGGAGACTTTGAAAGCCAGGGACAGATACAATGCAGATACTAAGAGACCATGGAGGCCAGCCTAGACTAATATATGCAGCAAAACTTTCAATCATCATAGATGGAGTGAACAAGACCTTCCAAGACAAAACCAGATTTAAACAATACTTATCCACACACCCAGCCCAAACAGAACACACTAGAAGGAAAATTCCAACCTAAGGAAGGCAGATACACCCATAAAAACACAGGCAATAGATAACACCTCAGCAGTAAACCCCAAAGAAGAGAAGTACACACACACTACCACCAAAAACTAAAAATAACAACAGGAATGAACAAATACTGGTCATTAATATCGCTTAATATCAATGGATGTAATTCACCTATAACAAGACACAGACTAACAGAATGGATATGAAAACAGGACCCATCTTTCTGCTGCATACAAGAAACACACCTCAAATTTACAAATTAACTATAGAACATTTTTTGTTTGTTTTTTGAGGAGGGTTTCTGTAGCTTTGGCTGTCCTAGAACTTGCTCTATAGACTATGCTGACCTTAAACTCACAAATATCCACCTGACTCTGCCTCCCAAGTGCTGGGATTAATAGCATGTGCCACCAACCCCTAGTATAAAACTTTTTAAAAAAAAAACTAGATATGTTGCACAGATTTTTTTTTAACTTATTGTTTTTCTTTATTAAGCAATTTCTTTTCTGTGGTGGTGCAGCAAATCATTCTGAGTTTCATGCCAGCCTGGTCTGTAGAGCAAGATCTAGAACAGGCACCAAGACTACACAGAGAATCCCTGTCTTGAAAAACCACAAACATAAAATCAAATGATCAAATTATCTTTTCTTATTACATACCAAACCACCAGATCCCCCCTGCACTTCATTGTCCTCCCACCCAGCCCCCCAACACTCCCCCCCAAACTCCCAAATCCCAACCCATTCGCTCTCTTCACATAATAAGGCTAAGGCCTCACCTTGGGGAAGTGTCAAGATAAGGCTGGTTACGTTCAGGATGAGTCAGATGCCACCCCTCTCCCTGCATTCAAGGCTGTTACAAAGGTGTCTTCTGATTAGCAAGGGCTTTTCAAAAAGCCCAAGCTTCATGCCCACCAAGATGATCCTATACCTCATGGCCAGGGGAGCCCTGTAAGAATTAATTTTCAAGAATCAGACCAGATGGTCATGCGGGAGCATAATGTGACCTGCAAGAGGGCCTAGTCCACAGGTCCATGGATGCCTTCCATAGCTCTTGATCATAAAGTTCATGTTCCTAGTAGGCTTGATCTTGTTTGTCTCTGTGGGATGTCCCTATCATAATGATTGATATACCCCCTTGCCATAGAATCCCTGAGCCCTCGTGACTCTCTATTTAAGCTTTGAGCTTCGGCCTCTCACTGCTACGCCGTTCCCACGTTATATACTCATGACTTCCTAGTAGCATGCTAGGTCTCAGAGCATTCCATCAGTTACTTTGAAATCATGTGCACTATGATGACTAGTCAGCATGTTACTTGCCAACTTGCTGTACATTCCATCTGTTCAGTTATAAGTAAGCACTGGATACAGTTACGTGATACATAAGTAAGCCAGCTCCATCCCCACTCCACTATTGCTAATTAGAGCAGTACAGCGTGTGAACAGATGTGGTCTAAAAGTTCATCCCTGCTCATCTATGTCCTAGAATGCCGACGCT